>NC_065405.1:7710406-7971804 GCF_024362695.1 Pectinophora gossypiella
GTGTCGGCTGATATAATACGTGTTGTCGAGAAAATACTTTTATGAATAACTACAGCAGAATAAAAAACGTTGTCGTTTGTGAGAAGAAAAAATGCCTTGCGAAAATTGAACGCCGCTGTCGGCCGGATGGAATTGACGGATTGAGTTAAACAACGTCACGAACTTGGATTGGAATAGAAAAGTAAATAACTATTTTTTGTCATTTGGCAGTTATCACCTGCTCCCAGCCGGTATGTAAGACTAAGCCGAGCTCAGGGCGCGTTATTTCATAAAGTAAATATTTATGAGGGAAAGGAGTTTTCCTTGCGCGTCCTCCGTAAGCCGCCTGATCCGAAAAGACATAAACCTCCAGGGATTCAGTTCTAAGTTCACAAAGGCAACGTTAGGTATTTTTTATTTTCAGTATGAAAGAATGTATCTCTATTTCAGCTACATTTGCGATGTATAAAAATAAATAAGTATATATAAAAATGGAGAGATTGAATAAATAATATCTTTCGTGGATAAAATAAATATGTTGCAGAGAGCACTTTTAATGTGTTTCAAGCTTTTATTTAATCATACACGTAGGTATATGGGTTTAAAGATTTATATTACTTGGACTTGAATTTTCCAGTAACATGGAATTTTTCAGTTGCATGATTGACTTTTAATGTTTTATACTTAGGTAAAAAAAATATTCGCATTCTTTAATCAATAAACGAAACTACTTCAGTAGGTATATGTGTTTGTAACCTCTCTGCACGTGTCCATATTATCTTATAAGTAGGTCCTTTCAACACATATGAGTTGTGCGATTAGCCTTTTTCTCGTTCGGACACTCAGGTGTCAGATGGGTGAGGTTGTGAGGTGGAATTAGGGATTACTGCGATCCCTCGGGTAGATCACCGTCATGTTTGATCTGCCCGCTCTGCTTGAAATAACACGGGCTCCTCTTAGGTACATGTATCAGGAAAGATTTCAGAGAAGTTTCTCGATACGCTTCTTCCTTGAATCTCTCTAGGTATTCTTTGCAGTCGCGATGCTTCGTTTCCTTGTTAAATATGCTGGTAACGTTGAAATTTATATTTATATAAGCAGTTTTTGTGTTGACATACGTAATTGCATACTCACAAGTTGTGTATTTTTTAGATTAATTTAGTAGCTATACTTACGAATAATTTATATTAATAAATCATCACCTCCCTATCATTATCCCGTTCTTCACAGGGTCCACTTACCTAACCTGAAGATTTGTCAGGTCTGGTTTTTAACAGAAGCGACTGCCTGCATGACCTTTATACCCGCGAAGGGAAAACCAGCCCAATAGAAGATAGGTCACATCTCACACACAAACAAGAAGAAACAAGCAAGAACAAACAAATAAGAATTCAAAACTATCAAAAATCATAGACAGTTATTACATAAATTTTATTTGTCTCGATGTTCATCGTACTAAGTTTTATAGTCTCTAATATACTTTGGAGTGTATTGTTTAGAAACACGGAGTGTAAGAAAGGCCCTAACGCGCATTTTGTATGAGCATATCACTGGTTCAACCCCACTCTCTTTTACTACTACTCCTGCAAACAGGTAACTAGGATAGCTCTACTGCTTTTCAAATTCCATAGCCACTTTCCTGGCAATGTACATATTTTATATGAAAGGCTGCAATTTCATCATTATTTTAGGTAAGGTACTGCATACAAAAGTATTTTTTTGATAAATAGCCAATCGTACTAGGGCTTTTAGCTTTCCTGTGATAAGGAGGGCTATCTTTACATGATAGTAGATATTTTTTTCCCTACATGTTACAATGCTCAAGTCACCTTTTAGTATACTATCACTGAGTTCCGTGCGTCGTAAAGTTTGCGGACGAGTGGAGTGCAAAATTGAAGTATGAACTATTTGCTCATACTTCTATGACGCGTGTTTCGCGCTCACTTCCAACCTCTTTCTTCTATTCCATGGTTGCTACATAATTCCTGTTACAAACAAGTTGTATCACTAACTCAAACTTTGTGTTAAAACAAACATTTAACTTACTAAATATTATTTTCCGTTGCAGGAGAACTTTACCAGTAAGCTGTTTATAAAAGTATAAATTGTCGCAACTGGGATTGCGAGGTTTGTGGCTAAAGAACGCCTAGTTTTTATTGGAAGGTTAATAATAGAAGGATTCAGATTTTTTACCTGTGTCTAGTTATTTAAAAATCAATGGTGTGACATTTCAGACTAGAGTTTTTTACGCTCGTTTTGTAGGCCACTAGTCTAGATATTTTGATTAACGGTTACTCGGGAAGGCACTTATGTCTATATAATATGTGTGTGATGCACATTTCTGTGTTTAGCTATATTGGTTATCATATACTTAAAACGATTTTAAGCAAACCACTCGAACTAGACATTAAATAGAACCTAACTGTCGACTTTAAAATAGTAACTGTAATTGTCGTATTTATACAAATGTCCGGGAATTTTTACCCAAAATAAGCGCATGAAAAAGTAAACCACGGAATTCTTTTAAATGAATTGAGTAGGGACCGGGGGATCCATGGAAAAAAGTAAAAAGTGCCCACGTTTATGCAAATTTTACGCGAATTTTTTTAACTTACTCACCGACTTTGTATTCTTATTATTTGCCAACAACAGGGGTCGAGCGTTATTCAGATTTGACGTAAAATATTAAGTAAACGTAAGCCGAGGTTTGTATCGTACGCGACGCCGACGGCGCGAGGATATAGTGACGAATTTCTCGATTTATTTATGAAATCGTCACTGTCACATTTATTACTGTCAGACTTCATGCAAAACAAATTATGGCTATTTCTCAGTCAGAAATGACTCTTGAGATGAGAGGTACAATGGTCAAGTTATTGTATTGGACTTGCGAGAAGCTTGCTATTTGCAGATTAAACTAAACTAATAATGTTACGAGCGGCCAGCTTTAATCGAAAGTGCAGTACCTACTCTCTGAAGATTTCCTGGCACAGCTTTAATAAAGACGATATTGCTTAACTAATCTTATATTTTTTAATAGGAACACTGTTCATTCAACCTTTAAAAATCTTTTTATTTTTAAATTATGCTAACTAAAGTAGATATTTAATAGTTGTGCACGTTCAAATCGTAGATGTGGTTTCCGACTATTATTGGTATTACAGTACCTATTGCTGTAATCTCATACAGTTCAGCGATAGAGCAAATGTCAATTTCTTGTAATTTCATGTAGGTTGTAGTTGGAAGAGATTTCTACTACATACAGGGTGTTAGTGACATCGTAACGAAAACTTTGAGGGGCGATTGCGACGAAAAATTCCACTTGATATTAACTCAGAATCAATAATCCCCCTGAGAATTCGATACGATGTCACTAACACCCTGTATAAGTTGAACTGTTTGTATGTCTTGTGTTAGTCGAATTGTCTTTGTATACAATAAATTGTAAAATAAAATGACAAATTTGACAATGAGCAATACTATCCAATTTTTGGTTCCCTCTTCTTTTTCTATCCTGTGGGTTGTGAGGTGAATTACCAACCTCATCAACCCTGGTTTCCTTAATGCCAAATATAGTAATAATAATGTTAGGGTGTCAATATTGGGGAAGGTGTCCACGTTTGACCGGTATAAAAAGTCCTGTATAAATCCGCATAGGGTTTTAACTTATCTGCTTTCTCAATTATAATTGGTAGATGGTCTGTACGTAATCGAAGGCTCGAGGCCAACAATTTTTAGAGCGCAGACTGAATATTCGAAACGACATGACGCGTGCACTCTTGTCTCTCCCCTGCGCCGCCGCCGTCCAGTTTGCGGCGTTAAGATCTACGGACTAATGCGTTGATGTGACAACCCTAAAAGGAGTACATACCGTGCTTGCCGGTGTTGGCGGCCGCGAGGGCGGTGCTAAGTACCAACAGCTGCGCCAGCATGCTCCTGCGCCGCGTCCCCGCACATCGAGCCCCCTGCGCCTCGTTCACGCGATATACTGCAACAATGAATAGTAAAATTAACTATTAACAGGGATGGCACATCGGGGTTGCCACTCCGTTGCGACGACGGACATGTGGCATTGACATGCCACAGCATTCATTATTAATTTGACAATCCGTTCTGACGATATACGATAGTAACGCCCGTCTAACATCTCTCGCAGTGGAACAAGTTAAAAATTATATGCGTATTCAAACTTTACACTCGCCTACTATTTTGCTTTTTCTTGGTGTGGATAAGTATTAAATCATTTTTATTTTTGCCAGAGTAAAAATTTACAGTAAGATGCATGAGACTATCCAGTTATCATTTTACCACAGCGGGAGATCAGAGTCCATCCAAAAAAACATTCCGCACTTTGCTTTTGAATGACTACATCAAAGTTACAAAAGCAAACACGTACTTATCAAATTAAATGTAACTCTACTAATAAATAAAAACTAACGATCTTTTTTTTATTTATCGGAACGGGATGTCAGTAAGTTTGACATTTAGATAATCATGTCGAGGGAAGAGTCGACATTGCATTGGAACAAATACTTAGTTTACTACGGTTGAAAGAGGGATTTAGTCTTACACTAAGTTAAACCAACTAAATAGATAATGTATGTGACCGTTGGGCCCTCGTATTTTGGAATAAAAGTCGATTTAAATTCTTATAATGTTGTTCCTATGACTCCTTGAGAGTGCAGTGCACGGAATTCCCCATAAAAATTCAATGCCGTGGTCGTTTCCACCCCACCTGCTCTAGCTACATTTACACCTAAGTAAAAACTATTGGAGTGTGTTTCCACGAAGATAGCGAACCGGATATTCAGCTTTTAAACCTTCCCTTTCCATTACAGTATTCTAAAGAGTAAGAATGGAATAATCTCTTAATGGCTAACGAAAAGCTCAGGAAATTAGTTTAAATAGACCGTTGTTAATAAATTTTCGCAATTCCTTTTCAGGCGTCGTAAAACTGTAGTCGAGTAGAACTGGAAACAACCGCCTATCGGAGTTTTCGTTGTGAAAAAAAATATAATTCCGTTGAGGAACCGAGAGCGGTTTGAATAACAACTCTTTAATTGAAAGTTTAGCAATTTGCTCGTACCCTCCCGAATGGACCCGAAGGCGCGTGGCAACTCTCATCCACCGCGTTTCAAAATTGAACGTAGGCAGATGCTCTTAATTACCGGGCCAGATGCTGGCCTCTCCCCGCTTATCTCGAGATGAACCTCCACCTCGCAGGCCACCGACGGTATTTGCCCGCTAAGAAGTGTTTAAATGACTTTTTTTCAGAGCCCAATTCGTATGCCGCCGCTGTCGGTAATTATGAAGTTACATAATCCGGGACTAATCCAGTAATTAAGTATCGACACGAAAGAGAAAACCTTCCAAAAAATACTTCGGTATTCGCAATTTGGCGTAATTACACGAAATTAAAGCTTGTTAAATTAATTGCTATTCAAATAGAACCTACATTATCGATTTCAATTTGTGTTTTCTGGGAAGGATTTTTCATGTCGATCACGTGGACTGGGTTTTGTTACAATATATAAATTACATAAGATGATTTGCGTGTGGAGAGGCCTGTACATAGACGGCACGCGTATGATCTCGACCAGGGAACTTTTACAAGGGTTTGAGTTTTCGAATAATGTCTTCGTAAGTGCCCTCCACTCTGAGATATGAGTCGTAGTCAAATAGAGAGATATCTCAATATGAAGACGTCGTAACGAGGGTGGCGGCGGGGCGGCGGGGCGGCGGCGGCGGCCGCTCCGCTACGTGCGGTGTCACACGAGTGAATCAAACTTCCCTTTACATTTTATCTAACTGCTAGGGCGGTCGAGTTTATGTTCCTCGCCCTACTTGATTTAGTTTTGATGGCGGAAGGGAACGGCTTTTAGATAAATGATTTCCAGCCGCCTCGCACTCGAAAGTGATTTTAAGCTTTGCAACAATGTTTTAATTTATCGGATACCGAGGTTTGGGTGGAATTGATGCAACGTTTATGTACGTAATCTACTTAATGAAATGGATTGCTTCTCAGGGGATGGTGGAGTGGATTGGTTTATTATTATTACTAAAAACGCATCTGGGGTTTCGTATTTCAATAATATATTTGTCATTGGAATGGCTGCCATAAAACATCTGTAAGTATATTAGTTTATTTACTACATTTCCTCGCTACTTACACGAGTAATTCCATTACGACAAAAAAATAAATTACGTTGAATATTTATTATTGTAAGAATAGTTCAGAGGAAAAATATTTACATAAGAAAGGTTGCTTCGCTTTTTCGTCAACTGTTGCGTCAAGTGTAGTTATGTTATGCTGACAATTTGTATGGGAATCACTTCTGCACGTAGGTGACTTTCTTTCATGTTCCAAAAAAAAAATCATTGTATTATAAGTATTTCTCTTAAATCTCTTATATATACCAAAGGATACAAAACGTTCGAAAATGTGTTTTATAGCAAAATAAACAATCGTTTATTTCAAATTGAATATTCTATTTTCCATACTCTGCGCGTTTCTAGACGAATAGAAACAAAAAATTATCGCTCTAATTAGTCGTCTCAAAATATACAATTAATAGGCTAAATATTATTATATTAAAGCCTAAATATTTTATTCAATGGTATTGGTATTCTAATAAGAGATCATTGAACAAAATAATTAACTTCTTTTTTAAGTTCGGTTGAAAGATTTTTCCAAATCATGTAACTAATGTATGACTTATTTTTTAACTAAAACGGATACGTGAATCTATTTCTCATGTTCACATGTTAAAATGAAACATTTTGTTTATTCAAGTCAAGTGGGTCGTGTAAACGCGCAATCATACAACACCCTTAGTCATTATTCATAGGTGCCAGGAAAATCTCTAGCAAAACGGTTCTCGAGACTATTTTGTGAAACGAAAAAATACTGTCTTGACTTTTGATAAACAAAAATAGTGTCCCAAAATATGTATTTGAAGCATTATAATAATATATTATGTAACTATTTACTACTTCTTAATATTCTTAATATTTACACATTATTTAAAGAGAATCCAAACATTTGTTGTTATTTTGTTTCTGCAAACTAAGTATCACACTTTTAAAATTATAATTTATTTTTAAGTAAGTACACAAGAAAAAGGAGTCGAAAAAGGGTTTATATTTATACATAAATTATAAAGAAAGCTAATACAATCATCTATAATTTTTTTTTTAAATATCCAACTTCTATAGTTTAAAACAGTTTGATATTTTAAAAGTGTTCTACTTAAGTACTTACTTAGTTAGTTAGTGTAGATAGATAAACTTATTTAAATTATTAAATAAATAATTGTTTTCTATATAAAATGACGTTTTTAAATTGTAATTAAATGTTTGCAATAAAAAAATCAACAAATCATACCTAGACATTGAAATGCTAAAAGCGTAAACTTGTGACTCTTGATACCGTAGCTTAATGCATGGTGTTTTGGTAGGTGGAGCACAACATTAACATGAATATTTATTAAGCAATGAGCTACGAAACTTTGTTGATACAAGTTTCTGTGTTGTATTATAATATAACGTCATTATACAACAAACGGTAAATTATCGAACAACTATTAATGGCGCATATCAGAGCCCGTCAGGTTCGCGTCTCGACTAATTGCTCCACAACACTATGAGTATCATGGCTTAATTAGTTGCTACAATTGTGCGGTAATGCGATCAAAACGCTCACTGGGGATCTCTGCCAAGCTGCCAGCGAATGTGTTAACGGGTTCTAATCAAAGAGTCGTTAGCCGTTGAGTCGATTACGACTATTCCGACTACAGAGGGATACAATGGGAGCGGCGACACTTCCGACTGATAAGCGGGCGGAAAGCACGATCTTGCGACAGATCGCCGTGTTAGACGGGCGGTTTAGGTAAGTCGTTTGCGGTATTTCTTGGGCAGGTTGGATAAGCGAACAGTGATAAGTTGCGTGCTGCGTTACCTTGCAGCGCTTATCGATGGGAAAAGATCGTAAAAATGTAATGATAACGTTGCTTTGGTAGATTACTTGATATAAAATGTCATTCCGTGATCATGGCACTTGCAAAAGTGTCGAAATATCGGGAGTCTCACATCCCCATTTAAACGCGGTAAGAACCCGTTATTATGTGCTTTAATTATAAAATGTACTGCCTTGAAATACTTGTAGATCGATCAGAATTGTTTGGTTCAACGCTGTGAATGTTTGTATATTATTTAAGAACGTGGCATTTCAAACAGTCCGAATACCTACTTTTAAAACGTACTTGTAGGATATGTTATCGGAAATATATGTTTGTTCAGTGAAATGTAATGAATGTTTAATCATGGCTATCATAAGGTTATAATAAGTATTTTATTATATATATCAGAAAACAGTTTTATTATTAGTAATAAAAAGTTGTTTAGTTAATATTTTCTTTGTCAATATCAACCTAACTTTTATTTCAGTGAATCCACATGTGGATACAAATATCAGACTTTGAGTTAAAATGAGTATAGAAACAACATAATAGAAATAAGTAGGTACGTACGGAGTGTTAGTGACATCGCAACGATAACTTTGAGGGATGATTCAGACCATGACTGTGAGTTGATATCAAGTAGAATTTTCGATCGCAAAAGTATTGAGCTTTTACGACACGACATTCCACTTGATATCAACTCAGAATCATGGCATGCGTCATCCCCCAAAGCTTTCGTTACTATGTTACTAACACCCATACATACCCGTATGGCTATCAATAATTTCTTGTACTTGGTAGTGACATCATAACGAATACTGAGGGGGGCAATTCGGCTCATGATTCTGAGTTAATATCAAGTGGAATTTTCAACTCTATATATATTGAAGGTATAAACCTTCTGGAATGTCTACCCAAGAAGCTTATACAAACAACATTTGACATCTCATTACATTTGTCCACACTAGTCTCCCTAGCTAATAACGTATGGAAAGCTCATTAGAACGCTAACCGCACACGTTCGTAAACGTAGCAATAACGCGAACGCAACATTACCGCAAACGTAACTATATGCGTTTTGGTGGTCTAACAATTAATCTTCATTAATGGCGGAGAAGCTATGTGTGGTCGGGTCAAAGTCAAGCAAGATGCGGCCACGTGTCCCATACCGTCCAAGCTTCAACTATTTTAATGTACTGTATAAGACGTTTAGGAACTCAGAGATCATTTGTAATGTTAAATTGGTTAAAATTATACCGTCGAATTGTGCTTGCGGGGAAACTATATGGCAATGTGATGAATGATTGGAAGGTATATAATGTGCCTATTGAATAAATATCTATTAAGTGAAAGATATAAAAACGTCAAGTCAATCCATTCAAGAACTTCAAGAAAAATATGCCCACATAAGACAAACTATTTTGTTGCTTGACTTAATATTTGCAGTTTCTGTAATCAAAACCTCATTTATTTTATTTTTAAATTAAGTATTAAAAGAAAGAAACATTTAATATTTTAGGACACCACATGTACATATAGATTAGTTTCATAGCTAGCTATCTTTATTTTAATTTTTTGTTTAAGAATGTTACAAACTTGCATGTTTTAAAAACATAAACAGCTTATATACGTTCCACTGCTGGATTCGAGCCTCCCTTCAATCAACCGGAGCGGTTATGGAGTATATGTGGTGGACCACGCTACTCCACTGGTGGATGTCTTTTTACGGTTAATTGCCGGGACCAACAGTTTAACGTGCCATCCGAAGCACGGAGTCTTGTTACTTTTGCAGTAAATTCAGTCTGCAATGTCATTTACTAAACAAAAGACAGTTTCACAAAGGAATTTCGATAACCTACTAAACACTCTTAAATTAGGCACTCTTAATAAGACAAGCTTTTTTCATAACCGATAATTAATATTAATTAAAATTCCCCGTGTGTTCTCAAATTGGCGGGCAATAACTAAAAACGAGGATATTAATTTATGAGGATATTTCGCCTTTTGAATACACAATGTTATTGCGATTTTCACTCATTAGGGGAAGGAAAAAATGGCGAAAATTCTAGAGATCTGTAATGAATGCGAAATTAATGCGAAGTGGCGCGCTATAAATCTCGTGGGCCTTTAGGGCAATAAAACAAAAAACGGGAATTACCAGTTTGATACACAAAAAGTTTGTTTGGCAAGTGCCGGTGCGGGGCGCGCTTAGCGGGTTCGGCTGGCGTAGGTACCACCCTCGCACATCCACCTCTATATTCCAATTTCCACTTTATGTGTTTGGACATGTTCACGGGAACTCGTTTATTTCAGTTAGTGTTGACGGTATGCGTGGCGGTACAACTTCGTTTGCATTTAATTGGCACTTCTATAACTGTTTAAGAAAGAGGAAAATGTTGATGAAATATTTAGCGGAATGTCTCCCACTGGCGAAACTTTTCAGCACGAACGAACTTTACAGGACTTAATAGTAGGTCTTCAATTAATGTTACGCATCCATAATTTATTATTAAGGCAACTTTTTGATGTATTATTTAAGTAAGTAGCTAATTCATTTTTCAAGATTATTAAGAACGATAGCTTTACAGACTGGAAAATAATTAAGCATTTTCGCGTAGAACATGCCAATTATGTTTAGTTAAAAACAAGAGTATTACGAGGGAATTTTCTAAAAGAATCGTTTACGATAGACAAATGGTTATGAATATTTATAAAGCAATCACTAATTATTGGGTAACGTCATAAAAACTTTAGCTGTGATGGAAAATCGTCTATCCATACTAATATTATAAATGAGACAGTGTCTGTGTGTTTGTTTATCTGTCTTTCACAGCGAATAGAGCTTCGAATTCACGTGATTTTTAGGTGGAAATATTTGAACTTTACATTCTATCCTCAAATGAAAAGACTATGAAGACAATGAAATGAATATACCTAACAGTAGTGTATTAAAATAATACTCTGTTCCGAGTTCCATATCAGGAATAATCCGTGTTACCCCGAATATAAAGCAAGCGAAGCCGCGGGCACAAGCTAGTTGGCTATATGACCTCCTCAGAGAGCGTTTAACTAATAGAAAGTTTGTTAAAAGCAAATATTTACGTTTTTTTTTTATTGAATTTTATGTTAGAAATAACATTTGTTTCGTTCAAATACAATCTTTCACGAAGACATCGTTTTTTCGATTTTTGTTTTTTGTTGTTTTTCATAACAAGCAAAAACCATTAAGCTAAATTATTGCAACGATTATTTTTAGGTAATTATATAACATAAACAGCCTTTATACGTCCCACTGCTGGGCACAGAGCTTCCCTCAATCAACTGGAGGGGGTATGTAACACACTCCACCACGCTGTTCCAATGCGGTATGGTGGAGGTGTTTTACGGCTAATATGCCTTTGGAATAAGTAGTTATTAATATATCATAGCGCAGCGAAGAGCCTACAATTAAGTTCACTAACAATATAAATAAAATTATCTTGAACCTGAAAATAAATTATTATACCTCGCCGTCTACAAAGTAGTAAAAATTATCTTATATTATTTTTAGTTTAGTTTTATTGATCCGTGGGAGGATGATAGATTTATTACTATGTTTACACACTGAATAACATTCTTCGGTAAATATATCTCTCAATTTGAATGATGACCAGCCTGGGATTGCCAAACTCACATTGTACTTACTTAGATAATAGGCCCAAAATTAAAACATTTAAATATTTAATTTATTTTGTTATTTAAGGCAGTATTTATCTGACCATTTAGGTTTACACATAACATAAACAGTCTATATACGTCCCACTGCTGGGCACAGGCTTTCCCTCAGTTAACCGGAGGACGTATGGAGCATACTCCACCACGCTGCTCCACTGCGAGTTGGTGGAGGTATTTGGGCTAGTAGCCCAGGACCAACGGTTTAGCGTGCCTTCCGGAGCACGGAATTATCTTACTTTTTCGGACAATCAGGTAACTCAAGCCTGCAATATCCTTGCCAAACAAAGGGGAGTCTCACATAGTGATTTCGACAATGTCCCCATCGGGAATCGAACCCGTTCTCCAGATCGTGAGCCCAACGCCCTTGCCACTAGATCACGGAAACCGCTCCATTGCCTGCTATTTAGGTTTATCTACCTTAATTGAACGTATCAACGTCGAACGGCAGCACCTAGAGCCATAGTACTTAAAGAACGGATTCGCCAACCTTTAAATAACACGCGATTCATCCCGGTAGGTTCTTCTATGTCCATAGGTACTACTATCTAACCAGTCCATTTTCTAATGTCCCGGGATTTCTCAACCGAAGACAAAAGATAATAGACCTTGTTAAAAATTTTTCAAAGTTTGATAACAGTAACGGCAATATTATTCGTTTAAATAGGTACTATTTTTAGGCTATTTATAGGAGTACCTATGGACATAGAAGAACCTACCGGGATGAATCGCGTGTTATTCAAAGGTTGGCGAATCCGTTCTTTAAGTACTATGGCTCTAGGTGCTGCCGTTCGACGGCAATGGAGCGGTTTCCGTGATCTAGTGGCAAGGGCGTTGGGCTCACGATCTGGAGGACGGGTTCGATTCCCGATGGGGACATTGTCGAAATCACTATGTGAGACTCCCCTTTGTTTGGCAAGGATATTGCAGGCTTGAGTTACCTGATTGTCCGAAAAAGTAAGATAATTCCGTGCTCCGGAAGGCACGCTAAACCGTTGGTCCTGGGCTACTAGCCCAAATACCTCCACCAACTCGCAGTGGAGCAGCGTGGTGGAGTATGCTCCATACGTCCTCCGGTTAACTGAGGGAAGGCCTGTGCCCAGCAGTGGGACGTATATAGGCTGTTTATGTTATGTGTAAACCTAAATGGTCAGATAAATACTGCCTTAAATAACAAAATAAATTAAATATTTAAATGTTTTAATTTTGGGCCTATTATCTAAGTAAGTACAATGTGAGTTTGGCAATCCCACGCTGGTCATCATTCAAATTGAGAGATATATTTACCGAAGAATGTTATTCAGTGTGTAAACATAGTAATAAATCTATCATCCTCGCACGGATCAATAAAACTAAACTAAAAATAACACAGCCTTAATAAGGAGGTACTTACCTAATGAAAAATGTACTTACAAACATAATAGAGAAATATTTGAGATAAAGCATTGAATAAGGAATACTACTTATAGAATGGCAACTCTCTGCTGCTCACCAGCGTCTGAGCTAGGTTTGCCTCACCCCCTCGGTCTTATTTTAGTCTTGAATCGTGAAAGCTGCGCGTGGACCGTCGTTTTAATTTTTTATCAGTTTACGTCGACGTTCTTTCGTCTGATTCGAATATTTGATCTGATAGTGGTAATTTCCCAGCCAGCGCGCCCGCGTGTTGCCTATAAATATTTCTTATATGCAAACATACTAATAATTTGCAATAAAATGGGACCTAGGCTAAACTATTATTAATTATTTATTTTATTTTATTTATTTATTTCAAAAATTAAGTACAAACAGTGATTAAACGTTTAATGTAATAATGATGTGAATGCAATTAATTAGTTCAGTGAATTTTTAAGTCAATTTTAGCTGTCTCTTCTTCATATCTTATGGGTTGTGAGGTGGAATACCAGCCTCATTATACCCTAGTGTCAGCGTTATTACTGAGCCGACAAAGGCCCCTGACATGACTCATATGCAACGATTACATACTTACATCAGTAAGTAGTAACCGGGAAAAACGGCTTAACGGCTTTAGTGCAACAGCACTAAAGCCGTTAAACTAAATACCCAACACTAAATAACAATTTAGTGTTATTTATTTATATTGTGAACCTTTGATTGTTCAAATCACGTTAACAGCGCCATGTATATTTTTGTGGTAAAGGTAGCCCGGAAAGTCCACCATTGCATTTGATACGACGTGTAGTGATCAAATGTAAATAAAATGAATCTCGAACTAACCTTGAGTTAAATAGTTTGCAAACGGATCGCATCTAGCAAAGTTGATCGAAGTAGAGTGAACTAATTGTTCCAAACAACATGTTACATAGTTAATCAATAGTTGGGTCATTTATTTAGAGGTTCAAAATTTATGGATTCCCAATAATTAACTGTGAAACAATTACTTTGTAAAGCTGTCATTTTACAGCAATTTGTAGACCAGGCTGTTACTTAAAATACATTCCAATTAAGCTTTACTAGCGTTTCCGTACAGAATTTGCGTTAACAAATTTTAAAACATGAAAATATTGGAGGCAATGTACTGAAAATTTAATAAAAGAATGTTATTGATTTAAATATCGTATTCCTATGATGATTCCTATAATAGATTAATGTTAACGACTCGAAGACTGTTATCTGGTTCATTGCGAAGATTTCTAATAGATATTTAGTGGCACATTAATTATCAGTTAGGCAGGTAATTGAAAGAACGACTTGGAAGTGTGGAGGCCGACGCTATCGTCGCTCGTCCGTATAGGTAGGCTGTTAATGACTGTTGCCTACCGTCCCCTTCTCAAACGGTTGCCATAAAATTTTACGGTGACTACATTTTGTAAAATAAAGTAATACTACGCCCGGCCCGTCCCTTCACACTTCCAAATTACAACGGATTCTTGGAAGATTGCTAGTTTTCACGACCTCAGCTTTATCAACGGTCACGAAAATACAAATAAGTAATAGAAAATACCCTCGTCTGGAAAGTTGAACATTGGAATCAAAAAGGACAGTTTGAATGATCTGATTTTAAAATGAATATTTTAGTTATTATCTCTAAGGGTGGTATTAATAAACTAATCTCAGCTTTGAGACTGTCATTGTGACAGTTCTTATATAAAAACAGAGGCTTGAGCATGGTCTTGAGGGCAGTCTCAGCTGAGATTAGTTTATTAATACCAGCCTAAGTTTGCATTGCACCTCTTAATAAAACCTCACCAGCAAAATGTGTTTACGGAAGCAACCGGGTTTGTGTACGTCCTGCTCGATAAGTATATTTCAAATCAGCTTAATGTACTTTAAAAATTGAGCAAGAAAGCGTTTTGCGACGAGTAAATGACATTTTTCAATCTCGCCCCAAGCCCTTCTAAATATATTGTGTGTAGGTACTTGTTTATAATAAGTACGCAGTATTCTAGGGCCATTTGCCCTGCCATAAACATGAATGGCGCCAAAACGTCTCTCTTATCTCGGGCATTTCTCGGAGGGGCGGAAGCGGGGCCCTAAAGGCTCCGCGCCGTTCCTCAAGTGTGGTCCTAAAGGATCTCGAAGTAAGGGCCGCGCAGATCCCTTTGAGAAAGCACTACGTTCTTAGAGCAAATGGATTGTGAAGAAGAAACTCGGAACCGATTTTGATATTGATTTTTATTTAGCCGATAGCACTCGACTCCCGAGCAAGGAGAAGCTTAATCTGAATCTCGGTGTAATCCATAGCACATTATAGAGCGTGCGCGGGTCCCGCCTGGCTTAACTCTGACATTTGCCCTCAGCCCTTCACGTCAGCTTAGGTTTCCTATCAGCAGGATTACTCTTGTTGAAAAAATAATTCAGCATGTTTCTAATGAAAACAAATAGAAGACTTAACAAGCTGTACCAGGGGTTTTCAGCTGTTACTAGCAGATGATCTGCCATTAATAGAAGATAATAGGTTGGTAATTTTTTCTATCATGCATCCACCCCTAAGTTCATCGCAGTTCGGTGCAATAAGGCCGCCAGATTGTGCTGTATCTTTCGTCCATTTGTGTAAATTTGTTTTGTATGTTGTGTGCAATAAAGTATATTTGATTTGATTCATCTGACGCTTATTATGCGAGTAGTTTCAACTACATAGTGTTTGAACATAATCCTGCGTCGGTGTCGCTTAGATAAGGTATCGCGGGAAACGAAATCCTAAACACAATTTAAAGTACGCTTTCAGCAAGAAACACTCACAAAACGAAACGAGAACCGCTAAATATTTATTTTGTTACTTGCTTCTTACTTATTTTAAATGGCTTTTTGTGGAAATATGTTTTTATATTATTTTTATTTGTATGTCATTTTCATAATGTCGGGCATATGGATTCCCGGACTTTTGGAAGGCGTGCGTTGGGCCTAACCGGCCGAAGCCAACACGTAGAGGCTGCTTAAGACAATTAAATCTAAATGTGGTTATTATTAAAAACTCATCCGTTCAATGATTAAGCTACAGCGTCAATTATGACTACGATGAAGCCTTTGAAGCCGTGATAGCCCGGTTGGTAGAACGCTTGAGGTAGCAGATTCGAATCCAGCACAGGATCATAAATAATTATCACGTGCACAGCAGTGAAGTAAAGAATTTTTGGAGGTATGTGATCTAACCTGTACTGGGCTGGTTTTCCCTTCGCGGATAGGAAGTTCAGACAGGCAGTCACTTTTGTAAAAAACCGGACCTGTCAAATCTTCAAGTTATGTAAGCGGATCCTGTGAAAAACGGGATAATGCTAGGGAGATAATGTCGATTGTGACTACGATGCGGGGTTAATATTATTATAAAAAAGCACGCTTCACCGCAGATAAATCTCTTCATGAAAGCGCCGTATTTACGAGGTTGTATGTTAAAACGCTTATCTCCCTTACGGCTACATATTCATAGGGAGGTCCCTATTCGGTGGATAAGTCAGAATTCGTCACCAGTTCCACTTAGCGGAAGTTTCAGTCATGAATAATAAACAGATAATGCAGTTATAATGTACGCCAGCCTCGATGTTAATGCGGTATTAAATTATGTGCTTATTAATTCTCGCATCTTATTGTCATGCTCGCAACCGTCTCAAGTACGATGTAAATTTTATATCACAAGCAAATTAAGTAATGACATTGACTATGAAAATTTTGATAGACACGCGAAACTTTTCTCGTCATTTAACGTCTCATTTGTTAAGTTTTATAATGATATTACGAGAAAATGCGAGTGTTAACCATCCGTACGTGAAAATAAACATTGATTTTGGTCTTATTTGTTCATTTTGGGCAACTTTGTTTTTGTATGGCTTGAAAACAGATAAAATGGTTAGTTACACAGGCCAAGTGCTTTCACTGCACGGCCGGTTAGCCGAGGAGAGTGGTGCGGTATGCACCATAATACTTTCGGTTGATGAGAATAGGCCTTGAACCGTAGCGAAGCAATTCTGGGTTAAATAAATACATAATTATTAGGTAAATATACTCTTCTGAATTTAGAGACACATCAGAACTTTGATTCTCATATTGTATTTAACAAAATATTGGGCCCGATTCCTGTAGACACATCTTAATTTTATTTTAAGTTATACCTGTCGTTTTCTTAACCGCCGAAAAGGAAAGAGTCGGATGGCTGACAGCTGTTAATTTTAAAATGAATCAATAGCTCGGGTATAAAATAGATATCTCGCTCATATGCACCTCATTTTACGTGTGATGTCAACTTAATTCTGTCTGGTTATCGGCCAATATAAAATCTTGGAAGGGCTTTTTAAATTTCTGCGTAAAATTGACGTGTGTTCCATAAACTTTAAATGCCTGTTGATTATCCGTCCCTTTCTTTTTCAGCGGGTAAGAATTAAATAAAATAAGGAGGTGTCTGCAGGAATCTGGGCCATTATTTCTCACCTTTAATTTGACAGATTTTGAAGCCGGTTATTTTTTAATTTTTTTTTTATTCTGCACTGTATCACGAAATTCTTTAGAATATTTACGGGGAAATATGTAGGTAGGTACTCAAAAGTTTGTCTTCCGAAAGACGGCTAATCATTTCCTTGCATTAAATTCATCCGTTACTCGAAATAGACCCAGTTGGTAGCGGTGCTGACAACGAAAATCGGCCATCTGTTCTATGGTGCCGACGTTTTCCCTTTCAGCGGTTGTCACTTTCGGTCGGTACACTCGACTCCGACGTAATCTCAGAAAACTCAGAGTTTACAAACAAAATTAACAGTGTCATTGATTTATTATTCGTTACATACAATAGGTACTTATAAAGGTAGTAGTAACATGACTAATTATTCATCTATAATATCGAACAAATTATACCGAATATATCCGTTCTTTACTAAACACAATGACATCCCGTATGTAAAGAGTACTTTAAATAAATCCTTCTTTTAATTTTGCAAAGACCATTAACTAGTTGACCGGACAAATGGGGAGCGCTGAAGGCTCTCACATAAAATTAAGATAGCCGGCTTGAGGGTGCCCAACCCATAAAGGAATAAGTATACCTTGAAATAAATGTGGGCATGCATCTATCCTACATATACCTAGCTACCTATCAGTACAAGTATTTTCACCTTATTGTGAGAGAAGTACCTATTTCGCGTCGCTATATACAAAAAGACTTGAGAATTTGAAGCGAAGTTCTCCTTTTAAGAAATTAATTTGCCAAATTATCCAAATGCATGACGAAGCAAAAGTTGGGCGTAGCTTTGCTGTCACAATTAGGAGCTATTTTGTATGATGTCGCTCTAAATTTTAAACATTATAATTTCCGTTCTGTTTCTTGTTCGTGCTTTCTTGTTAGCAATTTCAGATCTTATTAGAGTATGAGTGGATGCCACGGATATTAAACATTAAGTATAATTGCCCAAGAATAGACTAGGTACCTACTTGACGCATTCGTTCTGGTGTTACTTTTTGTTTCTATCAATCTTCCGTGTATTGGGATTTGAAGTCGCTCACGACTGAGTTATTATCAAGGTAACTTCATGATCGAAGAGTGTAGGTATAACGCTATATGCTATCATTTTACCGATTGCAAACCAATTATCATAAGTGTACCAAGGAAGTACGCACATTAAACAAGAGATCTATAGAGATTATTTTTTCACGTAAGTAAGTAAATAATAGTATAATATTTCTTCCCTGAAAATACCTTCATAAGTACCTTCTCCAGATATGGTTAGCCCGGATTTCATTCGCTGCCTCGAAAATAATAAACACAATTCATTTTACAAAAATTACGTTCCTATTCCAGCGTAAAAATAAGCGGCCAGCTCGCCTTTACTATGGCGGCGCAGTATCTTGTTTTTCCAACTTATTTACCCTATGTAATTTTGTTTCGTTAGCTGGCGGATATAGGTGTAAAATTAGGAAATGCGATGAGATTGTTTGTGAACAAACAGCGAGTGTCCGCTTATTAGAAGGGCACACTGTAATAAAAACATCGCCTTATTACAGCCGTGCCCTCGACGGAACACTGAAATTAAAATTCAAACATAAAGCGATTTGTTTTTGTTGACGCAATAAAAATAAAATCAGATTTAACGGCGTGAGATTTTACGCATAACGTAGCCATTAAGTTGGCTGGCATATTCTTTGGGATAAAAATGTATAATGTCATAAAATACACTCTGCGGGGTCGCAATACTCACCAGCCGGGGCTGCATGACAACCGCGCCGCGCACGGCGCGAATTATATTGAGCGTTTCGACGTCCATCTACGATGATCGATAGCATTCGTATCGTTTCTTGGTTCAAGCGCTCGATATAAATCGCGCCGGGCGCGGCGCGGTTGTCATGCAGACCCGGCAGCTGATACTACTGATGCTGAATATACTTTGGACGACGTGAACAGTGACAGAACTGTCCTGACAGTTTACTAGAAACAATTACAACATAATATATACGAAACATATATATTATGTTGTAATTGTATAAATTAAATGCCTACATAATTTAGAAAAAATAGTCATAATTATGTAATTAAAACATGAGCCGTTTTTAATAAATGAGTATCATTATACTCAAATAATTGGGAACGTGGTATCGCCCTGACACAAGTATTAAATTTTTTTGCAGAAAAGCGGTCTGCCTCTGGCTTTTTTTTAGGAAGTGCGTACGAATGCTTCTCTTGATTATATACACAGTGCGCTACATACATAACTATCCTGTATAGGACCCACTACTGGGCACAAGCCTTCCCTCAATCAACCGGAGGGGGTACGGAGCATACTCCACAACGCTGCTCCACTGCGGGTTGTTTTTACGGCTAATAACCGGGAACAACGTGAAAACGAGCCCTCTGAAGCACGAAATCGTCATACTTTTTCGGACAATCAGGTGATTCAAGCCTGCAAAGTCCGTACCAAACAAAGGACAGTCTCAAAAAGTGATTTCAACAATATCAGTTATCAACAGATCGTGAGCTTAACGCTCTAACCACTGGACCACAGAGACTGTGTGCGATACATGTTGTTTAGGTACTTTTTTTTATTAATAGAAGTATTTTTAGCAATATTGTTATCGTATCACCGGATATTTAACATCTGTCTTCTAGAAAAGACGAAGCCTTAATACCGTACATAAATAACTTTAAACTCTAAAATGTCAATAGGTACTATAAATACTTCTGAATCTGACCTTACTCATGCTAGCCAATTTTGTACTTCATTTGTTTATTCATTGCCTGTGCCCAGCAGTGGGACGCAGATGGGCTATTTACGTTATGTTATTTATAAAAATATACTCCCAAACTGTAACTGGGAGGTTTAACTCGACTAGACTATATCTTTTTACATGCTATTTTGTGGAAAATAGTATTGAATGATATCCTGAAGGGTTCTTCGGGTAGAATTTCAGATCCCGTATGTGAAGCCCATGTACTACGGCATTGGGTAAAAAACCAAAACGATGTGCATCAAAATTGACAGAAAAAATATCGGAGCGCACCAAAAATCGCTTTCCTAGCTCGAATCTATTCATGTTAGCAAAAAATAACGCAGGTAGAATATAGTGTTTAAATGGAAAACCAACAGTTTCAATTTTGATTAAGCATTATCAACATGTAAAATTCATCGCGTTGAGCTAGTTAAAACGTATAACGAAAATTTGCCCCGGCCCGGGGCTTATAAATATTAATATTTCCTATCTCAGCTGTTAATTACCCAGACAACTACGGATGAACCTCGCCCCTTATTCATTAGGAAAACCTAATTAGCCCAGACAAACCAGCCAAGTTGGGGATACAAATTTCTTTGTCAAGGTATATCGGGCGCAAGTGCTCGGATGAATTGCTCGTGGAGGTGTAAGGCTAAGTATGATAATAAGTCTTTGTAAATTATGTAAGCTTCGTTTATGAGTTTATATTGTAAGGTCGTTATCGTCAACACAACAATAAGGATGTTGTATAATAAGTAAGTGCCTATAAAAGCGTCTTAGGTCAAAATTAGACATTTTGTTACAAAATCGACGCTCGATCACGATTAGGCTGTTTGTATCACTCGTATTAATATCACTCGATATTATAAAACTCAACGTTTTACTATTTATGTATGAAATAATTACTTTGTATGGTTATTGGACAATATAGACAAAGCTTTTTGAAATATTTTTTCGGACTTGTTGACAGGCATTGTTTCGTGGTTGAACAAACAAAATATTCCTACATATACTGTTCTCGTTTATCTGAATAATAATAATATTTTGTTACAACAAATATCAGAAATTGGATTACAAGGTAATCAAATAAACTACAAGTAACTAGTCAAATGTCGTGGTAGTCGTCGAGCTTTTTTAAAAACTAAACTTAACCTATACGTCTGATCGACGGAGCTCTACAATAGAATCTAAACTTATTACTAACTTAATTAAAAAGGTAGCCTCGTATTGCGTAGGCGGTTCGTTCCCAGAACATCAACCGTTACTGAGTTGCACATCCTGTTTTTGTTATTGTTACAAATTCTTTAGGTATGACAAAGTGCTGACAACAGTCTACGCATTAAGAGGAGACAACAATGTTAGGTCCTCTACCTTGTATGGGGCACATAACTCCTCCCCCGTTAAGATCGAAGCCATCGGAGGGTTGATTACCCGACTGAGGGCTGCGATACCGTGAGTATATGATTTTAATTTTATAGAGTATATAAATGAAAAGGATTATAACTATGGTTATATAAATGATTACAGTTCCTACACTTATACTATGTATGTTTATACCACTTTCACTAATGTTCCCAGTTTCATCATATTTACTGGCAAAATGTTCCAACTTTGATAACTCTGTTTCGTCCAAGTTATAAGTTTTTCTTTCAGGTAAAGGGGCAGGAACTGGTATCTCTGGAAATTCGACGATTGGCAGCTTGCTGAAATGCACTGGATCGCCTAAAGTTTCAAATGGCTGCAGGACTATGTTGTTAATTTTAGCTCTGCATTCATCATCCAGGATAAGTATGTATGTACCACATAATCTTTCTATTGTTTCTTCTGAATTACACATTTTCGTTAACAAGATTGTAGTTTTACTGTAGAGAATCCATTGATTATCCTCAATTGGTTCTATTTTTGGTTTTCCCGTTTTTGCTACAACAGGAATACAGGAGCTGATGTTGGTGGAGAGCTTCATCAAGGCGTCGATACAAGAGTCCTTGATTGTGGACTGCAGTACATCCTTGTTGCACAGGAACATTTCTTTGTCGATCTCCTTGCAGGGTGTAGAGAGCGACACAGTTTTCAACCCTTTCGCTAATAGGTAGGGATTTTTAGGAATTATAAAAACAGTTTGATTAAAGGAATTGGTAACAGGTAAGGGAATTACTTTGTAGTACGTATACATATCTCGGTCGACAAGTGGCACTTCCAATACGAATGTTATCTGATTTTGCTTTGAATAAGCCTTAATTTCTATACACTGTTCTAATTTAGATAAATTTTCTAAGTTAACTTCATACATTAATTTATTTGATTTCGAAACTTTAATTAGTATTTCCAACAATTCCTCAGTCTCTATCAATGATTGATGTAGAGTTCTTAATTTACTGAATGCAATAGCATTTTCAACCTCATCTATTGTGATATAGAGCATCTGAAAATTGTGTAGAAACAAGTTATAAGCATTAATTAATTTCGTATCGGTGAAAGCCTTTTTTGTGTCATTAAATTGTTTACGGATTTCCCAGAGGATCTTATCTATTTGAATTACAGCATTATTTGCAGAAATTGAGACGTTTACAAGTGATTTTACTGTTTCGGCAATTAGGGTGACTCTTTTGTTTAACACACCCTGGTTATTTTGGATATCACTAATCCATTTATCATATTTTACGGCGTCATCATTATCCAGATTACCTGTTAGCATTTTAACTAATGATCCTAGAGGGTTTATGATTCCTCGCTTAATACGTTTAATTGGAACGATTTGTTTAAATTTTTCAATGGTGCAATTCATTATATGATCGGTTTGAGTTTTTATATTAGATACTTCATGACTTAAGTTTTGATTAGAGAAGTGTAGAGCAACATGTCGATTCAAATTGGCATAACGATTTATATTAAATTCCAAATCTTGATGTATTAAATTTAGATTTAAAACCTTTAAGATGGTCCATTTGTTGTGGCTGATGGCCGCTTGTCCTTGCTTGATAGGGAGTATACCAGGATTCTTTTTAATCTTCTGGAGTTGCAGGCCCTGGATCACGATGGCTTGGGCCAGCAGTAGGGTTACGAACCTGTGGAGGACGTCTAATATCTTTAACTGGAACTGTAGTATCACGACCTTGGGTACTAACGGGTACTACATTTCTACTAATTTCACCTGTAATTTTTGCTTTTTGGTATCTATTTTTATCTTTACTTCTTCTGGTATTGGTTCCTTTTATGAAGATTTCATCTCCTTCTTCTAAGGGGAACTCTTTTTCGCCTCCATGTTTAGTTTGAATTTTCTTTTTGCCATGAATAATTTTATCGGTTAAGAATTTATAAAGGTATTTAGTTCTTTTGACATGATCTCTAACTAATTTTTGTGTGTATTCTTTACAGAAATCTACATTGAATGTACTGGATGCGGAAGTATGTCCGAATACTACCTCAAATGGTGTTAGACCAGTAGTTGAATGTATACTTTGATTATATGACATCACGGCGTATGTCATAACAGATGCGGCGTCCGTTATCTTATGTTCATACTTAGCGATTCGATATATCTCTAAGATTGTAGAGTGGAATCGCTCTATAAGACCCATAGAGTTAGGATTGTGTGGGGTTCCTATATGAAGTTCAATTTTGTAAAACTGTAACGTTTCCTTGAGAAGGATATTATTAAATTCTGTACCTGGATCTGAACTGATTTTATTTGGAACACCATAAACGGAGAAATATTTAATTAGGGCTCGTGCTACTTCTGGAGTGGATTTACTTGAGATTTCAAGAGCTTGTCCCAATTTACTAAATGCATCGATAATTGTTAAAAAGGTTTTTCCTTCAATTGTGAAAATGTCAATGAACAATTCCTCGAAAGGTTTGTTTTGAGTCTGCGTTAATTGGAGTTCAGGTTTAAAAGGTTTTCTGTCATACTTTGTTTTTTTACAGATTTCGCAGGCGTTGATTATACTAGAGACAGTTACTTCCATGTTTGGCCAATAGTAATTACGTTTTAATTTCATTATGGTTTCTCTAATTCCTCTATGACAGGTTTTTCCATTATGATATCTTATCACAATTTCGCGTTGTTCATTTTCATTCTCTACGTAGACCACTCTTTTTGTACATTCATAGAATTTTACTGTTCCTTTCCGAAATAGTTGTATGACTGCTTTAATGAATTGTGCTCGAAGGGCGTTATTTTCAAAATAGATGTAGTATTTCTTTTTCGGGTTAATATATTCTAATAAGAATTTTTTGATTAAACCAAAATTGTCCGTGGGCAAATGTACTTCCAACACGTTTTGTTTGTCACGGGAAAGATCTTTGACACAAGTTTGTTGTCTGTTCCAGGTATATATTAATAATTGATTTGGTTTCGTATCTATAGCTTCTTGTAAAATGGGTATACCTTCAGTATCAATATCTCGGGCGGAATGAGCTGTTTCTAAGCTAGAGTTAGCTGTTGCAGTGCTTTCAGATGGAGATATTATTGGAAACTCCGATTCAAGCTCATATCTTCCGATTGAAGGAATACTTGCGGTTTCCTCTGAGTCAGATATCACTATAGGCGTGTCTTCATTATTTCGCTGTCTTTGTTCCCTTTTGTCCAGGTTCACTTTCATAGAGATATCATCATCTAGAGCATTTAATTTTATACGCGATAGAGCATCTGCGTTACTGTTTTGTTTTCCCTTTTTATATATTATGTCAAAATTATATGCCGCTAAACATAATTTCCAACGTGTTAGTTTACTGTTAGGTTCCTTTATTGAGTTTAACCAGGCTAAAGGACGATGGTCGGTATAAATGGTAAACTTTTTACCATATAAGTATGGACGAAAGTGTTTAACTGCCCATACTATTCCTAAAAGCTCTTTTTCTATTGTACTGTAGCGTGTTTCGGCTGCGTTAAGTGTACGGCTGGCATACGCTACTGGCTTTTCGTTTCCAATTGGACCTTGTGATAGGACGGCTCCGAGTGCAACATTCGAGGCGTCCGTTGTTAATATAAACGGTTTTGAAAAGTCGGGAAATTGCAAAAGAGGTGCGTTAATTAGTAATTCTTTACATTTTTCGAAAGCGGTTATATATTCATTGTTTAAGACAATCTTTTTCCCTTTTTTTAGACATTTTGTCATTGGTTGAGTGATTTTGGAGAAGTCCTTAATAAATTTTCTGTAGTAACCTACAAGTCCAAGAAAGCTTTTGATTTCGGTTGTTGTTTTAGGGATGGGAAAATTCATTACGGCTTGAATTTTGTCATCATTGGGTTTTAATCCGTTTTTCGTAATTTGATGTCCTAAATATAGCACTTCTTTTTTTAAAAATTCGCATTTGTCTAAGGTTGCTTTTAAATTTGTTTCTCTCAGTCTGTCGAAAACTTTTCGTAAACTATTGATATGTTCTTGCAAACTACTTGAGTATACTATGATGTCATCTAAATACACTAGACAATGGATTCCTTGAAGTCCTTGTAATACATTGTCCATGGTTCTTTGAAAGGTTGCAGGGGCTGTTTTCAGGCCAAAGGGCATTCGTTGAAATTCATAATGTCCAGACGATGTGGTAAAAGCTGTTTTTTGTTGATCCGATTTATCAACTTCAATCTGGTGATAACCACTTGCTAAATCTATGGTGCTAAAATATGTGGCTCTTCCTAATTTGTCGAAAAGGTCGGTGATATTTGGTAATGGATACTTGTCATCGGTGGTAATCTCATTGAGTCTTCTATAATCGATTACCATGCGGAATTTTTGTTCTCCCGAAGCATCCATTTTTTTAGGTACCAGATGTACGGGTGCACTCCAAGGTGAGTGTGATTTTCGAATTATATCATCTTTTATCAATTTGGTTACTTGATTTTCTATTTCATTATTTTCAGTTTGTGAGTGACGATATGGTTTTATATAAATTGGGTTTTCATTTTGGGTTCTAATTTTATGTTTTACTTGATTTGTGAATGATAAAGGTAAGTGCTCCGAATAAAAGATGTCACGGTATTGGTAACATAGTTTAGAGATAGCGTCACGTTCCTCTTTATTTGTGTGATCTAATCGAAGTTTGTTAAGATTGTCAATTAACACTTGGTCAATTGTTTGGTGACTGATGTCCGACAATTTGTTGATGTTACATTCATTAATTGGAATTGATTCGGTTTGTAATGGTAATGTAAATGTTATCGCTACTTTGTCAGTAGAAGCGTTTTGGATTACTGTGTAGGCGAAGTGATTATTACACTTAACCATAGCGCTGGGCATTCTCACACCTGAGCCAAAGTCTATAAAGTTTACAATCGCTTCACCGTTTCTAGTATCAGTAGGTATCTTCACTCTTGTTTCCGATCTTGGTTCTAATATAATATCAAACGGTGGAATGTAGATTATGGGAATTTTAGTGGTATCTGTAATTAGGAATTGGTTTTCCATGTCAATTTTTGCGTTTAATAGTTTTAATAAATCTACTCCGATAAGTCCGTCATATCGTTTGTCCACTTCATAAACATAAAATTTGTGATTATATTTGTTTTTAAAAGTTTTTAAGGATGGGATGCAAATTACTGCATCGTGTTTGCTACGACCGTGTGTGCTGACTACTTCAAAAGGTTCGTAATACACATAATTTGAAAAATATTTATTTACTATTTTGGGACTAATAAAAGATCTTGTACTTCCTGTATCTATTAGGAATCGCGAATTTATCTCCGGGACAGTTATATGAGGTAACTTATGAGCGTTATCACAGTTCAACTCTATTAACTCTTTGTTTTCTGGATCGAGGCAGGTTGACAAAAATTTTCTTCCGAATCAAAATTGTTGTCACATGAAAATTCTTCATTATATTCGTAGTCCAAAGGGATGGTTTCATCTACGTAATTTGTGTAGTTTTCTTGCTCTTCATTTTCACAGTAGAGCTCTTCGCTATCTTGCGGAACGTTAAGCATGTTTTGCCTAAGAGGTGGCGCTGTGCGCATTGATACATCAGTGGATTGGTTTGCGATTGGTTTCATTTGTTGGTTTGGTACGCCAAATCGAAACTGGTTTTGGTTGGGCATCATTGGTTGATGACGGTATCCTTGTGGGATTCCGAATTTAAAATTTTGCTGATTTGGTGTGCCATATCTAAACCCTTGTTGGTTGGGTATACCAAATCTAAAACCTTGTTGATGATTTTGTTTAGGAATTTTAAATCCTGTACTTTGTGCAATTGGGGCATTGAATTTTCGTTGCATTTGGTTATTTTGGGGTATTCCAAATTTAAAGTTTTGCGTGGGAATATTTTGAACATTTTGAATTGGGCGGAAGTTTTGATTATTTTGGTTATTAAGTGATGGTTTACTTTTATTATTTTTTGCATTGTATTGTCTCATGAAATTTTCTTCTTCCATGACAATACTTAAGGCGTTTTCCAAAATTGTGCAATTTTTAAGCCTAACGATACGTATAAGTTCTTCAGGCAAATTATATAAAAATACATTTAATGACAAGTTATTATATATGATGTATTTGGCTGCTTTAATGCCTTCGTCGGTTAATAAATTTACTTTGGCAATAAGTGCACTACGCACGGATTGTATTCTATTGCAAAATTCTGAAAAAGATTCTCCATTTTTAATTTTTAGTTGCTCCAGTTCGATTGCTATGCATTCTTCTGAACGCGGGTCTCCGAAATGTTGGATAAGTAATTCTTTTAATTCTGTCCATGTATTAATATCGTCGCGTTCACTTAGAAGTGACGCGGCTTTTCCAGACAGCTTGCTAGATATTGAATGAAAATTGTATAGATCCTGAGGCAAATTGTTAGGCCTATTGAAACTTCTTAATACGTATTCGCATTTTTTTATAAAAATGTTTAATAAGCTTCCCTCTCCTTCAAATCGTGGGATGAGGCAAAGCATTTCCTTGGGTATCAATTGGATTTGTTCCATTTTTTAAATTTTTTTTATACAAAACACACAATATAAAATAATATACAATAAAACACAATGTAAAATACACAGGGTAATATAAAAATGATTTTCAATAATTATAAAATGTCGATTTCAATAATCAGGCAATATTGATTGCGATAATCAGGTAAGATTCGGCGATTTTGACCGAAAATAATTGATTGCGATAATCAGAACTTAAAATTAAATGATTGCAATAATCAGATAAGATTCGGCGATTTTGACCGAAAATATGTTGATTGCGATAATCAGAACTTAAAATTAAATGATTGCAATAATCAGATAAGATTCGGCGATTTTGACCGAAAATATGTTACAGCCACAAGGAAAAGAAGGGACAACACAGGAAAGCGAAAAGGTTTACTCACCGTCCGGCTGCACCCATTCCTCCTCTTTAAAGCTGCGGCGGCGCTGCGACGACTAACATGCGAGCGTTGACAAATTTATAGGTTCGCTGGATCCCGTCGGCCTGTACACGTTGAACTGAGTTTGGAATTCTTTGTGTCAAGC
This sequence comes from Pectinophora gossypiella, assembly GCF_024362695.1. Taxonomy (NCBI): domain Eukaryota; kingdom Metazoa; phylum Arthropoda; class Insecta; order Lepidoptera; family Gelechiidae; genus Pectinophora; species Pectinophora gossypiella. The sequence continues at coordinate 7,739,132 of NC_065405.1, forward strand.
CTATTGACAGAATCCAACCCGACTGCGCCAGTCAAATGTCGTGGTAGTCGTCGAGCTTTTTTAAAAACTAAACTTAACCTATACGTCTGATCGACGGAGCTCTACAATAGAATCTAAACTTATTACTAACTTAATTAAAAAGGTAGCCTCGTATTGCGTAGGCGGTTCGTTCCCAGAACATCAACCGTTACTGAGTTGCACATCCTGTTTTTGTTATTGTTACAAATTCTTTAGGTATGACAAAGTGCTGACAACAGTCTACGCATTAAGAGGAGACAACAATGTTAGGTCCTCTACCTTGTATGGGGCACATAACTAACTTCAAAACAAGTATGAGTTTCGTAAAATTTGTCAGAGCAAAAAAGAAAAAATGTTTCCAAACATTGGTTCGGACGACGGTGTCCAATGCGGGATGACGTCACAAAGGATTTTTTTGCCGTACACACAACAATGAATGATGTGATTATTATCTTGTATGATCCAGATTTATTTTTTAGAAGGTCGAAACCGACGTTTTAAAAACATGTTGGCTTTAATTACGCTTGCGGACTTCCTCTCTGGCTGAGGCATATTGTTTGTCATAATATACAGGGTGTTAGTGACATTGTAACGAAATAATTTTCAATTGTATACTTTTGCGATGGATATTTTAAATTTTTTGATAATAACTCAGAATAATAAGCACTACCCCGAACAATTACGTACAGGTAGCCATACAGTGGAATTTCCTGTAGGAAAATTCATGAATATATATATATATATATACATATACATTATTACATTATTATGTTTATGTATAAACATAAATAGCCTATACACGTCCCACTGCTGGGCACAGGCCTCTTCTCAATCAACCGGAGAGTGTATGGAGCATACTCCACCACGCTGCTCCACTGCGGGTTGGTAGAGGTGTTTTTACGGCTAATAGCCGGGACCAACGGCTTAGCGTGCCCTCCGAAGCACGGAATCAACTTACTTTTTCGGACAATCAGGTGATTCAAGCCTGAAACCAAACAAAGGAGTCTCACAAAGTGATTTCGACAATGTCCCCATCGGGAATCGAACCCGGACTTCCAGATCGTGAGCCTAACGCTCTTACCACTAGACCACGGAGGCTGTTAATATATACATATGTATTTTTAATTATTTTCAGCCCCATACTTTTTTTGATTCCACTCGACATCAACTTAGAATCATAGTCCGAATCATCCCTCAAAGTTTTGCGTTACGATGTCACTACCAATCTGTACAACATTACACGGTTGTATGCAGTAAAATAAAGTTAAATATAATTATTAATTTAAGATTTTATTTAAACACCAGGTTGGATTAAAGGTAAGCATAAATGCCTGGGTATATACTGCAACATATTGCGATTGATCCTATTACAAATATGAGACTGGAATAACTCAGTTTTGAAAATGTTAGACACGTGGTTAATAATAACATCATTATCACATAACGGTCGAAAATGATTTAGGTTAATACGTATTCTGTGATCCTGAAAAATCAATAATACTAGTTGAAATATATTTCATTTAAAATTTTCTTTGTACCTAGCATTTTGTTATTAAGGAACCTCATGTACCTTTGAATAAATATTTTTAGGTAATAGGTAGAAGTGTGTATTAATATTAGAAACAGTCTTTGTTTAGTCGGAAAATTGCAATATTAAAATAGATCATTTCAGTCCGAGCACAGACGAGGTATGGTTCGATTCACATTTAGATTCTGTTATCTAAACATTCGCTATCAAAACTAGACGCTTTTGTGTCGAAAATTGTTTTTCAACCCTATTTCACGTTTATCAGATCGTGAGATTTTTTCATTCAATAAGTCATGGCATTGCAGAGGGTCGGCACGCAACATATTCGACTGGAGTAATCTGCCATTAGGGTAAAAAGCTCTCCTCGCTTATCTGCGACATCTGGACGATGTTTATATTTTGAGGGTCTACGACAACCTCTATAACGACTCAGCGCTTATCGTCTGCATGTCTAGGTAATCTTCCGAGCGAACAGCGCCAAACTGTGCCCTATGTGTACGAACGAAAACCCACTATATTTCACAAAGGCCCCTTTATGTGGGTACCTGCCCAAATTTGTCACTGATGCTTCGTGAAATGAATTCTCTATGTATTGCCGGACGGTCCACTTTACTGCGGATATTTTGAGAGGTTGTAAGTTTTGTAAAAGCGGACGTAACACACGTGACGTAGCTCACGTTTTACTTTGTTGTACTTTGTAAGTAAATAGAAACATGTCAAACATAGTTATGCTTAATGTCAGTCCTGTTGCTAGAATTTTGAATTTGGATTCTCCTGCCGGGAATTTCCTGAGAGGATCACTACAAAAACTTCGTTCTGTAGAAGAAAAAAGTAAAGTGTCTAACTGTAACAAAGTAAGTATACGCCCTGGCTTTATACTGCTAAAGAATGTTTCCAATATTTTCTGTTTCTGAGTCACAATGTAATTGCAACCTATTTGATATTACAATTGTATTTCCAATAATTTGCGTCTCTAGACAGACAAACTTGAAACGGAGCCTTAAATTGTTATCCTTGATTGAATAAAGGTGAGCACAGTGCCATCCATAGCTTTGTGTATCTGCCCACCCGCACTTCGTATGACGCAATAGCAATTTGTGGAATTTACTCCATTTAGAAATGATTACCTTTGTTGCCTTGCGGATATCTATCAATAACGGACAAAGATGTCAAATCATATTTCTGTTGTTACCTTTTCTTTTATTTATCAAAATGTTTAGTGAAATATGAGAGACATCCTGAATGAAACACGTCATCACCTAGCTAAGATTTTATTCCGAGTAAACTGACGAGAGAAAGTCAAATAATTTCATTGTGGTAGTATCTTTCATACACAGGTGTTATGTTTCTGAGTTATTAACTTTATGACACTGTTGATATAATATATTATCTGAGAAATTACAATGTTTTTCCTTGATGTGTTATTTGCGACGTTGAGGTGTTGTCAGTAAAATCTGAAATTCTGCAGTGAATTCCAGAAGGATATTTTCGTTTTTATAACAAAGCGATAAAGCTGATCTTATGCATTTATCTATGCAGAGTTTCAGGACGTCTAGAGCTCGACATAAACAGGGAAATGTCATTCAGCAAAACCATTCGGAGTCGCTACGACAGAATCTGTCGCTTCTCTAACAAAAGCAGACACACTTTAACAGAAATCTATAAAGAGTTTATGGTCTCGGGGACAAATTAACGAGTGCACGTGCTGAGCGTCTTGGCAAAATGAGGTGGGGTGTACATCATGTGAACTTTGAGCTTATTTATACGTGTTTATACCCGGCCTCCCTCGGCTTAATGGCGCCTTAAGCGGTAATGTGAGCAATAAATTAAACGATAATAAGTTCGGACAACAGCGCCTGTTAATGACTGCTCACGGTGATAAAGCGAGACTTAACCTCGCAATGGATAATGTTTTTTTTTACATTTCAGAATCGCTTGACCGTAAGGTGCGGATTGCATTGAAGCGTGTTTCTATGTGTGAATAGGAAGAGTAACGTTTTGTTGTAATGAGAACGAATACATTATGGGACATTCTAGATTAAGTAAATTAAATTCATCTTTTTTGGGGTTATGTATACGTTTTTACAATAAAATACCAGATAATGTTTTAAATTTGTCAGAAAATAAATTTAAAGCTCATGTGAAGCTTACTTTATGTAAAAAAGCTTATTATAAGATTAATGACTACCTAAATGATAAAAATGTCTGGTATTGAATGTGTTCCTCTAGTTATTAAATAACTTGTAATGTATATCCTCATTGGTTTTTTAAAGGTGTGTTGCTGTTGCAGTTTCTTGTCATTTCTTCTCCTCAGCCATAACACCTTGCGAAATGACGTAAATTCAAAAATGTTACATTGACCTTCAACAAGTTTATCCATGATAATTACGTTGAATAAATGATTCTGATTTCTGATTTCTGACAATTTAAATAATGACATACCTACAATTAATAGTTAAAAGAACAAAAATGTATTTTATTCGTTCGCTATATTGCTAGGCCTACCTATAATTATATTTATTACGGTTAGTTCGTTGGTCTCGGCTACTATCTACTTACTTAACTAAAATTGACGGCTCAATGTTAACACTGATACCCGGGTACCTAACAAGCCATACAACAGAAGAATAAAAAAATATTGAACCTACAATATGTAAACAGTATCACGTTGTTTATATATTGTTTTAAGTTTACGCGGTTATTATCATAATTAAAACACATAATAACGGGTTCTTACCGCGTTTAAATGGGGATATGAAATTAAATTAAATTATGGATCTACCTACTCCACTCCAATCTCATCAGTCATCCCGTGATCATGGCACTTGCAACAGTGTCGAAATATTGGGAGTCTCATATCCCCATTTAAACGCGGTAAGAACCCGTTATTATGTGTTTTAAGTATCACGTTGGTCTACAGGTAGAACGCTCGGTGACGGCACAACGCGATGAATAGACCTCTTGACTACCTAAATTGAAAAACAATAATAATTATATCTGTCATATTCTTATTCGCTGAAAAAGAAAGGGACGGGTAATCTACAGGCGTAAAATTTATGGAACACACGCCAATTTTACGCAGAAATTGAAAACACCCTTCCAAAACTTTATATATTGGTCAATAACCCGACAGAATTAAGTTGATAGCACATGTCAAACGGGTTGCATATGAGCGATGTGCTTATTTTATTCGTCCGGGTTATTAATTCAAGTTAAAATTAACAGTTGTCAGTCATCCGTCCCTTTCCTTTTCGGTGGGTAAAAAAATGACAGGTATAACTTAAAATAAAATTAGAATGTGTCTGCAGGAATCGGGGCCATTATGTGTTTATTTTAAGTTTAGACTCAAAAAGGTAACAGACTTACTGAGTTGTTTTCGCTTTTATAATATTAGCGTGGAGAATAGTATGCTTTTCTTCAACTGCTTGAGCATATTTGGATTTCCAAAGGATTGCAAGTAATGAGCGGTGATTCAAACTTAGTATTTCAAGTTTTTATGTAATTACTCTGCCTTCTGCTATTCTAAACATCGTACACAGCTGATTGGGAAGTAATTACTATTGAACGAACTTGGTAGCGCTACTGAATGGTACAAGTTGCTTGTAACACAACTAACGCAAACTAACTTACTTACATAATTATCAGGGGAAACTACACTTCTCATCAAAAAAATCGAAACACTTCCGTTTTCATTGTTTCTGTCCGAATTTAACACAAAAAAGAATTCATACGATGAAAAAAAATACATAAATGTATAGCTGGCAGTTTGGCCATTACAGTAATAAGCGAAAATTCTAAATTCAAAATTAGAATTTCATTTGTTTATCTTATAAACGAAATGAATCACTGTTTTGAGACAAATGTGTGTTTAGGGTTGGAGTACATTTAGCGTTTAAAAACTAAAAATTGGCGCCTATCCTTAAACTTTTTGTTTTTTATTTCAATACTGTGACTTTGGGACGTCTGAAAAAAGGTTTTTTTTCTAAAACGTATGGATACTTCGCCCACAGAAGCCGCCCAAGTTGTGGCATTGCTGGATTCTGGCCTTAGTCAGCGTGTTGTGGCTGCAAGACTGCATCTAAGCCTATCATCTGTTCATAGAGTCTATAAACGTTATCGGGAGACTGGTTTGTTCACGCGCCGTTCAGGATCTGGCAGGAATCGGGTCACTTCTGAGCGAGATGATCGATTTATTGTAACAACTTCTTTAAGAAATCGACGCCTTAACGCTTTTCAACTGCAGCAGCGGCTTTGTGTTGTACGAAGGGTGGCTGTAAGTGACTCTACAATTAGAAGAAGGTTGAAGGATCGTGGACTGGTACCGCATAAGCCAGCAAATGGGCCGAAATTAACTGCAGACCATCGAAGAGCGCGCCTTAACTTTGCACGTGAGCACCTAAATTGGTCATACCTACAGTGGAGCAAAGTTCTCTTTTCTGATGAGTGTAAAATTATGCTGTATGGTAACGACGGAAGGAACAAGGTCTACAGAAGAGACGGAGAACGCTATGCACAATGCTGCATTGAAGAAAAGGTCAGCTATGGTGGCGGTTCGTGGACGGTTTGGGGAGGAATCAGCGCCGACGGTAAGACAGAGCTTGCTTTCGTGTCTGGGCCACGTCTGCCTGCACTAAACTGTCATCGGTACGTCGAAGAGTGTCTCGAGCCTCATGTGATGCCCTATGCACATTTTATTGGCAACGGCTTCATATTCATGCACGACAATGCTAGGGCTCACACCGCGGGCGTCGTACGAGATTATCTTAACGAAGTCGATATCTCTATTATGGAATGGCCAGCAAGAAGCCCGGACATGAATCCCATTGAACATCTGTGGGATGAATTAAAGAGACGAATTCGAGCAAGAGATCCTGCCCCAGAAACACTTAGCCAGCTGCAAGATGCAATCCAAGAGGAATGGGACAATATACCACAGCATGTGATCGTGACTCTCATCCGATCGATGAAGAACCGTATGGAAGCAGTAATTAGAGCTCGGGGGGGAATACAAGTTATTAAATAAACGTTTTTTAGTTTTTTTTTTCATTTACGTGTGTTGTTTTATCCATTTCCTTTATATTCCATACGGAATAAAAATGACTCATTTAACAAAATACGAAACCTATGAAAAATTCATTTAAATTTAGAACATTAACATTAGATTTGATAAGCTCATATTACTCACTATTAAACGACATTTAACATTTATTCCTAAATGTACACATTTTTCTGATAATCCTGACAAAACGTAAACTTGCAAGGTGTTTCGATTTTTTTGATGAGAAGTGTATTTTTTTTTCTGTAACATTCTTTAGGGTGATTGGGCGAGTCATTGGTACGTGCATTATCAGCATTAGGAACTTCTTCATTAGATTTGCCTTTACATTTATGTGTTAAGAAAGTTAGAAGTTTTTTGACTTATAAGTAGTTTTAGATTATTATAACATTCGCATGTTTGTCGTATGCATACATACATGAACATATATAAATGAATCAACGAATGGGGTGGGCAAAGCCACAAGTAATCAAATACAACGTGATACCACGTGATACGAAGTCCTTAGACGGACATGGTGACAAGGGATCTGCCCATATCAATTGTTCGTCATGTTAGAAAGGTACAATCTTTCCTGGGAAAACTAGCACCTGAAAGTGTTTTTTATTTGTTCGCAGTCTAGCACCTATAACACATAATAACATAATCAGCCTATATACGTCCCACTGCTGGGCACAGGCCTCCTCTCTACCAACCGGAGGGGATATGGAGCATACTCCACCACGCTGCTCCAATGCGGGTTGGTGGAGGTGTTTTTACGGCTAAAAGCCGGGACCAACGGCTTAACGTGGCCTCCGAAGCACGGAATCATCTTACTTTTCCGGACAATCAGATGATTCAAGCCTGAAAAGTCCTTACCAAACAAAGGACAGTCTCACAAAGTGATTTCGACAATGTCCCCATCGGGATCGAACCCGGACCTCCAGATTATGAGCCTAACGCTCTAACCACTAGACCACGGAGGCCGTTCTAACACCTATAGAAGTCGTAAATTATTTTTAAATATATCTCACAAGGGCGTCAACTTCCAGGTAGGCGATACTACGACCGTGGAGGAGCGAGTTCGATGCTTTTTAGAACACTTGGCAAAATATCGCATAGGATACAGATGAGGGGAAGGACAAAAGGAAAGGAAGTGAGGGCCTTAGAACAGCAGCGGGACATAATTATAATCTAATCTAGCCTACAACGTTCCGTTGCTGGGCAAAGGCGTCCCTTTCCTCTTTCCATTTTTCGTGGTCCTGTGCGTACTCCGGCCAATCTGGCAAACGTCCAAGTCGTCACGCCATCTCTTTCGAGGTCTACCACGACGCTTGTACCCGCTACGAGGCGCACATGCCCGGCCCAATCCGGCCGCTTTACGTCCCACATCAGCGATTCCTTTCTTTTTAAAGCAGTGATAATTATAATAGGCTATAAAATATCTAGCCTGGATTCAGAAATATCTATGTCTAGTCACTTCATGTATAAGTATGCGTTTAAAAACCTCTCAGAATAACGTTTTATATTGCACTTGTAACGATGTCAACCTTTTTGAACGGCATTGCTTCTGGTCACTAACTTCACGTAGTGGTTGGCTGCGTCGCTTACATGTAAACTTAAATACAAGTGGAAGAAATGTTCCTTGTACGCACAGAACCCCCTGCGCGCGAGTCAGGCTGACGTGTTAGACACGCGCGGTTTGTTTGTCTGCATTAATTGGTTTGGTCTGGTTTGATTTCGATGTCATGTTTTATTGATTTCAAAAGACCTATCAACGGGTATTTGTGAAGGTGCCTACGGGGTACTAAAGTTCAATGTGGCGAAAGAGGCGTGCAAATTAAAAGCGACGCGACGGGCCCCTAACTGTCTACACTAAAAGTAATGTAGCGTGCAGACGAAGTTTAATGAAAAGTTAAAAAAGACGCTCATAGAAGTAAAAACAAGGAAGTCATTAAGTGTTCATTAAACTTAATAATCTTTTTATTTCATTTTATACTTTATATTACCTCACTAAAGGGAAGTTTTTCAAACAGCCAACAAAGTTTTAGAGATTTAAAAGGACGGAAAGAAAAATAGCTCAACATAATTTTCTTTGGTACTACACACTAAATGTAAATTACGATTTTAATTTGTTTAATGTCTCGTGTGTAGTAGAAGACATTTACCCCCGAAGACATCGGAAGATATCGGACGACGTCGCACATGAGGGATTTTCCAGATTACGTTCCCCAAAAAAAAAAAAATAGATGGCGCTGTACAGATTTTCCTCCGTTTAATCTTTTAACGTCATGGATAACAGACATAATGCATCTTTTATCTTTGTTTTTGGGTATAAATGATGGCCCCTGTTATTATACCCAGGCACAACACATCTTCTACCCATTATTTTATGATCAAAACAAAGAGACGCAATATAGGTAGCTACATAATTATATACGTATCAGATCCAAATATCAAACAACAATTATTTTTAATGACTGTACCATTAGATTATATTTTTGAATAATTATGTACCCCGAGCAATGAGAAAATGGGTAATTATCCGGTTAAATCTGAACAGCCCCATATTTTTTTTGGAAACGTAGCCTGGAAAGTCCCCTCATTGGAGCGTCGTTTGGCGACGTCGGTCCATGTCGCCGGATTTCGCCACATGTCGCTCCACAAATATCGCCTAGTAGAGATGAGGCTTTAGTCCAGAGTTTAGAATGACAAATAACACATATTTATGCGACTAACTATCTAAATATGATAGATATTTCATATTTACTTACTATTAGTGACTTTACCCTATTTTATTCATAAAGAAACGCAGATGCAGTAGAAATAGCTTGCAGCCTTTCAGTAGTTATCGAGATCAGCCCGAATGTACAACAGAGGACAAACTTCGCGTATACTATGTATTTGTTAGAAAATCATTTGCCAGTAGGTATAGAAATTACCTCAAAAACAAACTGATTTGTTTTTTATTTCAACACTAATTTAAGAGTCACGCTCTTGTCGGTGTAGCATTCCCCATGCTACTTTTTAGGGAAAAATAGGGCAGTGATTTCCCTCTTGCCTTCCGCCCTGCAGTACTCTGACTGGATGTTTTATGTTTATCAAATTCAAATTATTCATTTAAAGAAAGAACGACATTTATAAGTACAATGTTAATAAAAAAAACAGTAAATTAAAATACCTATACCAAAATTACAAATTAAAATTACAATTCAACAACTCCACATTCAAATTCTTTTTTAACTAGCTACCCGTCCCGGCTTCGCTCGGGTCGCCCTCAAAAATAACAGTTTCTCCACTATATAATGGACGTTATTATACATATAAACCTTCCTCTTGAATCACTCTATCTACTAAAAAAAAACCGCATCAAAATCCGTTGCGTAGTTTTAAAGATTTAAGCGTACATAGGGATATAGGGACAGAAAAAGCGACTTTATACTATGCAGTGATGGGAACTTTACCTAAGTCTATAGATAACTTGACTTTATGTGTTACAATACTATACAATACAATAGAAAAACGGTTTATTTCACATATAAACACAACATTAAAAACTATTACAAAAATTACAAAGGAAGCACAAGCGGCCAGTGTTAATTACATCCATTATTTTCTACAGTAGTGTTCTTATAAATACTGTGCCTACATACGTAAGGGTAGTTTCCAACGAGTCAAGTTACTTTTTACTAAACGTCAAAACACAAAATTACTATGGAATTTGTATGAAAAAATAACCTGTGAAATCATAAAAAAACGTGACAAAATGACGCACTTAATATTACATTTTTCTTTATTTAAATTCATGAATAAGTTAAATATAAAAAAGAAATCATTTTTCTCACCTTAAGATCTGTCTTTATTTAGTAATCAGAAACTACCCAATTTTACTTTACGTCGAAACCTTCAATTATCAATGTGCCTAAGATTTTAAACATTACCTAAAACACCATTTTTGTCATAATGGTTTTTTGGTCTATTGAATTGATTGGTTCATTTCAATAGTTTTCAAAAAATACTAGTCTGTTAATAATAACATAACAAACCACCACGCCTGTATCCTCTAAGATTAAGGCTGAGGTGAAAAATATATACTTCTCGCCTGCTGTATTTACGTTCCATTGTAATGGATAATGACTTATGATCATGATAGTCTCATTCCTGTCAGGAAGATATAGATCACGTTTCCTTATTATTTCTTTACATTTACTACCGTAGTTTTTAATCTTCATTTTTGCATCGTTTGCCCGTAACCGGTTATGAATGGCTTGGGGAAATGAGTTTTCCTTGAATTCAATTACACAAAAAAACACCTAACGAGCTATAAATAATGTTAAGTTGATTCAAACTTTTTAGGAGAGGTTTTAAGGGCAAGTCTTCAAAGCGTAGCATGCGGCTAATTATTTCTCTTTCATCTTCAATAAACTGAAAACGTAAAGCGATTTCCCAAAAGCTATAGATTCTTGGGAAACAAAGGCAGGAAAGAAAATCGAGGGCCAACGAGACATCATTGATGTAATTCTCTTTGTTACTCGGATGTATGGGTTGTATCTAGCATGAAATTACAGAGGCCCTACATTACAATGCAATAATTATGTGCGAACCCTTTGAAAGAAAATATTTTGTCGGGACGGATATCCTTCCTTTTTGTGTTGGACGTTTGTTATAAACGTTGAGAAGAAATCAAAGTAAAATTTGGCGAAATACTATAATGTTAAGGTAATGTTGGGAAAATATTCATTTTCTAAAATCTTTTATTACTAAATTAGACGTGAATTCAAAATAAGATAAATCTAATTTAAACTGTAAAAATGGTAATATAAAAACTGTACTTACGAATCCTTATCAAAAAAGTTTCCGCGCTTATTAATATTCCATTCAAACTGAGGTAACGGTTCAAAACCAATTTGATAACTGTACTGTATTTAAAAAGTTCAGAAAAATTATTTTAAAGTTGAAGTATTATTACAAGTTATTCTTATAAAAGTTTTCGTAGTAGTATCGCTACGAGTTGCTACGAGCTACGAGGTGTCTACGCGGGATAGCGTCCGCCTCGGACCGCGGGGCGCGCTGTACTGAGCTTGAACGAGAGTCATGGGCCGTGGGCTCTTGACAAGACAATCTTTGCCTGTACTGGCCCTTAGTAGACAACAGGCAACTTGTGAGCTTTCAAACGGTAACATTCGCGTAACGGCAGCTTTGTCTCACGCGCGCTCTTTTCGACTCACTTGAGAAATACATTGTTAATTGGCACCGTTTTTGCTTTTGTAAATCTTTATCAGAATCAAGTATCGTTTGATTTTAATTAGTATTCACAATTTGGATGTTCCATGCTGGAGTACCAAACTTGTAAGTACTATAATTATTAACGGGATCCTACAAAATCTTCGTTATATTATATTCTCTCTCACGTGCAATTTGCCTTTGTGTTCAAACTATGTGTATACCTACTATTAAATATGGTCAGTTTCCCGATCCTTTGAGAGTATAAGGACATTCTAATACAAACAATGTCTTTGAAATCGAGACAAATATGAGATGCAACTAGTTAAAGTTTCCTTCAAGCTTTGTGTGCTTACGTAAATTGAGTAGCTGGTATTAATGTCAGTTATATTGTACCATACGAAGTAAATTACTTTCTAAGGAAAGATTATTTGGTACGCTATTGGTTCTGTTTGACGAATATATAACAAACGTCAAATTTATGAAGGGTACACGAAAAAGCTCTTTTGCGTATATCAGCAGTTGTAGGTATCTAATACAAAAGTATTCAGAGCTTCATAATATTATTGTAATTTCCGCTAAGGGTCGGACGTATTGAACCGAAAGTACAACTTGAAAATAAAGACCCATAATATTAACCAAGAGTTTGAATTCTGTAGATCTTTTTTGTAAAATAAAATCCGTTTATTTCGCCAGGAGCGCACCAACATAAAAACAGGAGAATCACAAAACAAGATAACATTCGCTAGGTCTTGGAAATCTCGTTTTCAATATGTTTTTATAACTCGGGTGAGGAAATGAGCCTTCGCTCGCGGCTTGGGGCGCGGAGTATTGTCATCATAAACCAGCAGAGGCCTCCTTCATAAATCCGCTCCAAATGTACCTTTATACGCATTATGCCATAACACCAGGCTTTTTGTGAACAACGCTTTTAAAGCAAAACAAACTCGTATCTGTTTGCTGTTTATTTGCGTTTACAATACATAATATATGCGTTCGTTGTGCTGTGTTGTGGCTGTGCGCATAAACAGAAGGTTGTTTTCATAAGTTTCATGATATGTGTCATTCAGACAGAATTGCTATCTACTTATATATAATAAATAGTTGTTTTTGTAGTAACAGCGAGACTCGTGGTCGATTGTATTCTCGTTATATTCACGCAGAATGCATTATTTCTTGTTCATTTTCGCCGGACTCCACAAGCAATAAGATAGTAATAAATGTTTCCAAGTAAAGACAAGAATGAAAAGGAATAAGTGGATATTGTGAATCTTGCGAGCTCAATATTATTGCAGTTCATGATAGAAAATAACGGACTCTATCTCCGGGCTCATCCACTTATCATTAGAAGTTTCCATTTTATTGTGATTGTACCGCCGTGCGCGGAGTTATAAGCAATTTTGCAATCGGTAATACAGCTTCCGTATGGAATAAGGTTAGCTATTGGATTTTTGCGCACAAAGCTAGATTCTAATTGTAAAGGGTAGCGGTTTCTATGGTATCTTTCGGATGTTAACGCTACAAAACGAAACACAGTTATTACAAAAACTATATTTTATTATTAAAAAATATTATTTTTAAAAGTACTTTTACTTAATTAACCGTAACATAATTTACTCGGGACATAAAAAAATTAAAACCCGAGTCAAGGTTCACTTCTGTTTCCGCCGCGTTTAATCATGAAAAACCTAATAATCAAAATGATGGTAATGAATAAATGATTTAAAAATAATTTTCAAGTCGAGTGAACAGCAAAGGATCTCCGTGGCTTCATTTCCAGCTTCGTGGATTATCCATATTATCCGAAAATCTCCGAACGGCAACTCTTGTACAATGATCGTGCCTGGTGCAAAATGACTTCAATTTTGCGTCGTTACTTTTAATCCTAACTAATACTAAGCCACAGCTTCCTTTCCTGATATTTGCAAGCAAAGTTCGGCTTTCTAAATAGCTTTTTGATCAATTTACCTAATAAATACTAAAAAGAACCTACTTACTCCTAGAAATGCAATAATCTTCATACTTATTATAATTAATTTTAGTAACACTGACTAACATAATGAAAGTACCAAATAAGAATAAAAAAAACTTGTAATAAAATAAAAGTGAACGTTCATAATGTTTGATTAACAAGTTCCTAGAATAGAGACGGATATAAGAAGTCACTTAATATCTCCTTTTGAGTCTGCTTACCTCAATGCTGGTAATATTGTATTCTTACTAAGTTTAGGATACAACTGTTCTCTTTTAAAGTTTGAATAGTATTATTTTAGTTACATAATGGCTAAAGGTAATACGACTTCGGCTAGAAGTTAGTTTAATCACTGTCTGTACTTAATTTTTGAAATAAATAAATAAATAAATAAAAAAATTCTACATAATTTTGAACTTGAATAGTTCCATAGAGAATTCACACGGGACTTATAAAAATGGTAAACAAGTCGGAAAGTCTATGAATAAAATCAGTGAATTATAAAATAGAAATTGGTTAAAAAATATATTTTTAAAGCGTGCAATGGTAATGGTGGGGTGAAATGGAATGTCATTTATTTAACCACGGCTTGCATTTGTAAGCTTTATTGGCGAGTTCAGGTTAGACGAGAGGCGTTAAGGTAAAATGGTCGAAGGGCTTTTTTGTCAGTTAATGGAAGTTCTTTGTACGGCATTCGGGTTAGCGAGCGAGTGCGACTTGGAATCGGATTAGTGATAGCACAGGACACCTGCCACACCAGTGTTGATATTATTTTATATTTTATACACTTTAGACGTTCGAATTGGCAAGTCATAGAGTCACGTTATGTCAAATTAAATCAATACTTTATTGCACAGAACTAAATTTAAACAATCAGATATAACACATTAATAATAACACATTATTAATTTGGGCGGCCTTATTGCACTAGAGCAATTACTTAAAAAATAAAGAATTATTTTTTATTTTATTACTGTTTGATTTCTATAATTTTAAAATTAAAAACGTTAAAATCATTTATGACACTGATAGATACTCGCAATGATTATTTCAGCCATAGATAAGACGAAATCGACCTTATCTGTTCTGTGATGCTAGCACATACCTATATATAAAATCATAAAACTGAATAGCATGATCCAAAAGTGACATTTCATATAAATATTGCTTACCATTTGAGACACGATCCTGAGCAATCCTAGCAAAACATGATGCTCTCAATTATTCAGCCTTTAACAACATAACCGTTACTCGCTCAATATGCTCCTTTGGTATTCCATGGCTGCTATCGGCTCCAGCCGGGCAGTCTAGGCGCAGAATAATGTTCAGAGGATGAGACAATGCAAAATAAAGACCGCTTGGACCGGCCGATAACGTAGACGTGAGCCCGAAGCGGGATAAACGCCTGAGACGCCATCGTAGGTGAGACAGGTGCCTACATAATGGCTAAAGGTAATACGACTTCGGCTAGGCGATGTATAAAATCGATCAGAATTTTTAATGTAAGATGTTGTAAGTTGTGTGTATGGTGTGAAGATTTTTCCATAAAAAGTTGCATGGAGAATGCTACACAAGAGCGTGGCTCTTAAATTGGTGATGATGTGAAGTCTGCAACACAATAGTAGTAGGTTGTTTAGTTTTTTTTTACGCCGTGCCTTATTGCAGATTTGCTTCGGACGCGTACGGTTTTTCTTTTGTTTACTCTTTGTCGAAGATACCTTTTATGTTATGATAACTTGTATGTTTTTCACTTCTCAACATTGTCTTTTTGTAATATACCTATCTCACGATTAAATATTTCCTCGGATTTTTTCATAATAATTTTACTGATCTACCATGATTAGGCAAGAGGGAAACCATTGTCCTAATTTTTCCTAAAAAGTAGCATGGAATACTACACCGACAAGAGCGTGGCTCTTAAATTAGTGATGATGACCGTGATTATAGGTGGCTACTCATTAGTAACTTCTAAAATGATAGTTGTTCTAATATGTAAGTACATTATAATGCTATGTAACTTTCTTTTTTCAATCTATGTCATTTCACTAAATAAAATGGCTGAGGCGAAGTAATTACCAAGGAGAATATAAATCACGACGCGAAAATTATGAGGAAATTTCCAGCCTACGTTCCTCAAAAATAAATAATAATGTAATGAATAAAATGTAACAATAAATAATAATGTTATGTGTGTGTAATATTATAATTCTACTAAAATAAGCGCAAATTCTACTATAAATACAATATTTTGCATGTCTAAATAATATTAATAACATACCAAATTAATGTCATAGGATGGGTGACCACAAAAAAAAGGTTTCATCTCGACCTCCTCTGAGCTTCGGAAAGCACGTTATGCCATTGGTCCCGGTTGCATTAGTAGTCGTTAATAACCATCAATCCGCACTGGGCCCGCGTGATGGTTTAAGGCCCGATCTCCCTATCCATTCATAGGGAAGGCCCGTGCCACAGCAGTGGGGACGTTAATGGGCTGATGATGATGATAAATAACATACTACCATTCACATTCGAAATGAGTCATTCAAACAAAAGAGGTACTGAGGTGAGGAATCCGTAGCAAAGGAAAATACACTGCTGTCTTTAGCTATTCCATTTCGGTAGAAATAAACCGATTATTGTAAATATTAAAATTATAATTTACTAGCTGTTGCCCGTGACAACGGCCTTTCGAAAAGTGAAAATGTAATCTGATAAAATGTAACAAAGTTGACACGTCAATCTCATACATTTTATTCGATTACACTGTCGATTTTTGACAGACCTTTGACTTTGGTTATTGCAGCAAGTATAGTCCGTCTCTGGAAAGTATCCTCAAAATTTTTTGTACACCTGATAATGAGCATGCTTTTAATAATGATCGGTTGAATAGCAAAAGCATAACAAAGAAACACATAATACTTAATGTGTTTCTTGCAATTTGCAAAGTCACATGTGCAAGCAAGTGTCATCGCAAATTTTACATTTTCAGTTGCAATAAGTAATTAAATTAAGTGCCCTCTGATTTTTTTACACTTGACAATAAACATGTATATTACAATGATCGGTTGAATAATACTTAATGTGTTTATTTGTTATGCTTTTACTATTTATTCAACCGATGTCGTGTCTGACTTTGTAAATTGACGTATCTGCAATATTTTCCTAAAATAATTTGTGTCTTATTGATAATACCAAAAGGTGCTAATCAAATTCGCCAAAAAATTCAGATACGTCAGTTAGCGAAGTCAGCGACGATGTATATAGTAGTATTTAGGATACTACTAAATTATGTTACTTAATTCGATTCAAAAAATTCAAAAAATATTTATCTTTCAAAATTGGCTTACAAAGTTAGCGCTTTTTGAACGTCAAACAAAATTAAATTACATATTATGTAACTAGCTGTAAAACTACTACCACATCGGAATCTGTAACGCTGAGGGAAAGACGTGGCCAGAAAACCTCCCAGCACAGGTCCCTAGTCCTACTGTTTCATGTTTTCCTTCCTTTTCTTTTTGTTTTTTTTTTAATCCAGTTTGTATTACATAATTTATAGACATAAATACAATGGTATTCCAATTACAGTTGGTGGAAGGAAAGTGAAAAATAAAGAGTTTATGTTCGTAATATATAAAGAAGAATTGTATCTAAGTTTCACTATTCATTCACAGTCATTTAATTTTATAATGTTAAATCACATCTGGGGTTTAAAATGGACACAGTGTGAAATGTGTCACTTGTTAGAGAGGAATTTGGATTCTATTATCGGACATAAAAACCCGTCAATCGTTCGTTGTAATTACTACAAAATTCCTACGCTAGTAACAGTGTCGTTTTAAAATTAACACCACAATTTGTATATACAATTTTTAATTTTTCAGTTTCACAATCATCAGCAAATGGATTTCTATAGTCTCTGCTTACCCGGTAGGAAATACGCGTGAGTTTATGTTTGTATGTATATATGTTATGTTATAATCATTAGTAAAACAGATTGAATAAAATCATTATTAATGCGGATTAAAAGTTTTCACAAATGCAAGAAATAAGGTAAACCTATGCCTGAAATTTTAACCCATTGAGCTATTTAATAGCGCACAATTTTAGTCTAAAGTGAAATTGTTATTATATTTCTAATTATGTACCACTTACGCTTTAAAGTTTAGTTTTGAAGACTGTGATTGCGTTCTTGATAATAAAGATTTTAAAGTATATACGTAGGTAAAGTTTTCTGATTACTTAAATAAATACGAAAACTTAAGCACTAATGACTATTCGTTACTACCAATGCTAGGTGCTTGAATTTGAGTTTTCTTAACAAGTTCAAATGGTGCGACTGTTGCTACCTACACGCGAATCTATTTCGAATTCTGAAAGCGAATTTTACACTGATAAATTGATTTCTGGATGAAGATGGATTTAAAAACGCCGTGACTTTATCAAAATTATTAGATAGACGTCATACAAAAATTGTTCGTTCCTTATTATATTATAAACTAAGTACAAAACAGTTTTCACTAAAGTGGAAATAGAAATAACATTGTGAATTGTGCAAGATTCAAACAGTCTACGCTCGTGTTCTGGAAATCTCTGCTCATGCATTGCTCAGTGGCGCGTTTTGTCTAGAAACAAATGAATACTGACAGTGCACTTCCAATAGCGTGGTGGATTGGACACTTGGCTACCTACTGCCCGTGCATGTAGATTGCTCATGGAGAGGCAGTTCGGTAAAACGAAGCGATGTATATTTGAAGGACTTGTACCCGATTGCGCGACAGAGGTTTTTCACGTATTCTATACTTTTTATATTTTGATTATAAATAATATTTTGCTTGTTTATGAAAGTCTTTATTAAGTACCTACTTGACTTTTCGGTCCTCTTCTTCTTCTAACGTGTGGGTTGTGAGGAGAAGCACCAACCTCCTCAACCCTAGTGTCAGGGTTACTATTGAGCCGCCAAAGGCCCCTGACATGACTCATGTAACGACTACTTACATCAGTAAGTAGTAGCCAAGACCAAACTACGTGCCTTCCGAAGCAAGGGTCATCTTACTATCAGACAAACAGATAATCAGCCTGTAATGTCCTAACCAAACTAGGAACCACAAAGTAATTTTGGGTACACTGTGTGGCAGCCCTAACAGCATCTTGAAAACCCTAGCTGGATAACCAGTTTGTGGTATACCGAGACAGTGGACTAAAGTGCGTTTGTCTTTCAATATAAACCAACAATAAAATGATGAGGTTGATTATCAACCTCACAACCCATACGATAGAAGATATCTCCTATACTTAAAGGTTTCCTGGAAGAGATTGCTACTTAGCAATAAGGCCGCCTATTGTACTAATTCTATTTCTCTTTTGTTTTGTATTTTGTTTTTTCCTGTTTGTGCAATAAAGTATTTGTTATGTTATGTTATGATAGAAGAAGAATAATATATTTTTAATATGTTTAAGATCTTAAATATTTCCTTATTTCTTCTCTTGTGTGGATTGTAAGATCAATGACCGAGCTCATCAAACAGGGTTATTATTGAGCCGCAAAGGGTTCCTGGCATATATACTAGGTAACATATTTATATGTAACTATTACTAACAAATTGGATGTAATACCTGAATAAATAAATTATTATAATAAATTCCATACATTTTCCCACAGCGATAAGCAGAACTATAGAATTGCATATAATTCGATCCTGACCTATACAAATGTGTAAGTATATAGACTTTTAATACAATAAACACAAAATTAATAAAAAATCTGTTAGTTAAGTACTTCTTACTCCTCATCTTTTTGTTTTTCTTAAATCCTCTCCTTTATAGAACTCGGAGTAAAATTGCACTTAGCTGCACTATGTCCTGTCCTTTTGTCCTGGACTATGGTAAGACTTTTTGGCGGGATCGGAAACGGGACGGTTGCTTTCTTCATTGAATAATCTAAATAATCAAAACGAAGTGCTGTTTTGTGGTTAATCATCGCATTTAGTCGGAAAACATTCGCGATAGTGTTATTAAGTATATCGGAATATTCAATATACAAAGTGTACCTCTCTATTTTCGCTTCGTGCTAATAAGCCGCTTCATAACTCGAAAGTTTATGCGGACATTTGAGTCAATTCGTTTGGGGTTCGGAGTAGGAGTCTGCTCCGAGGGTAGGGGCTTAGGTTTCGTCATTCATCGTCATGACCTTTCATCTTCTCATTATTCATCATCAAGAAAAAAAATACATAAGACATGGAACTACGCCCGTAGTTCCCTATGCCTTGCCCTTCGGGGAAAACTAAAACGAAAAAAAGGACTATGCTAAAACATTATTATTATTCTTATTAATTATTTTTGGTTTGTTATTATTTTATTCGCGTAGCCTTGAGTTTGAAAGCGACTTCTATTCCTAGTAAAAAAAGATTATTATGAAGCGGAAAGTGCAACGTTGCTTGTGGAGAATCATTTCTTTTTTTATTTTCCAATTATTTTTCTTATCTCTGCTCCGAAACGTTTAATAATTTCCAATTCTAACTTTTCGCGTAGAAATTGAATGGATAGATAGTATTTATTATTTTATTATTTTTGCGCAATACATACAAACTCACCCCAATATTCCTATAGGGGTGCGTAAAGACAGCTCTCGGACGTAGTGATATAGTATATGAACTGTATAATGCATATATGTTTACCAGTAGAGCAGTTGAAGAGTGCCACTTGATTGACGTATATATTATACAGTCCTTGTCGTATCTGACAACGTAGATAAAGATAGACATAATGTCTGTCCTAAAGTGGGACATACACAAAAGGCTTTTTTGTAGCCGAATGTTAAAATGCTTCAAATGATTAACTAGACCATTATCTCCGCCTTTTGTTCGTATCTTGTGCTATTAAGCGCGCGATTGTGGTTTATTTGGGCTTATCTCTTTCATTTTTGTCCATAGTGGAATAAAAAATGCCATAATGAAGTGAATTAAGCGCGGCACGGGGTGAGGATGCTAAGAGGAATCCAACTAAGATGGATGACGTCATTTTCCCCTTCATTAACCCATTTACTTGAGTCGAAGCGGCCAAAATAGTTCTTGTAGTCAACACTTATAGCGCTCTTTTTAAGCTCATTTGTTCAGAGAAAAATATTGCAGTAATAAGTTTCAGCTAGTCCCTTGGGTATTTGCCAGTTCGTTCTTATAAAGGTTGGTAATCTTGTCTTTTGAAGAATTTTTAGTACTGAGAAAGTAAATATGTAAATGATCTTGAATCAATGGCTGTTACTTAACTACACAGACGCTTAAACACGCCTAGAAATAGAAACTTATATAATGTCTAAACACATATTTCCCACACACATAGTTGAGAAATAGACAGTAAATATTGTCTCGTTGTAATTGTTATAATATAAACGACTATCTTCTGAACAATGCTTGTCAAACGAGAAATCAATCCGGAAGACCCTCTGAATGCTCTATCAGGCTAACCTTAACAAATTTAATGGACCGTTAATAAATATTTCGCAGCTAAAATTATTCTATGAAACTTTCGTAATATAGTTTGTGAAGGCAAATAAATTCCCAAGTTTGGCCGTCAAGTGCACTTTACATCGCGGCATAAGTAGCCTAATTTCCTATTCTTATCGGCTAGGTTACCTACTTCCCTGCACTAGGTACAAGGGTATCACGTTTTCAAGGGGCAATACGAGTACAGCTGAGTGCGCATCGGATATGTGCCTTTTACCGACCCAAGAAGGTTTGGAAAGCTCTCAAAGCCGGGCGCTGACCGATTTGGGAAATCAAGTTACGGACCTCGGCGTCAACTCTTATGTACTGCTGAGCTCCTGGTACTACGCTTGTGGTTACTGCTATTAGTAGTAATTGGGGGTATCTGGGATCGCAACCCCACAGCGCCTTTGAATAAATTGCTATAGTAAGAGGGTTGATTGATCCCCAATCATGTTCATCTATGTGCTCCTAGTACAAACTATTTAGTTCACGGTCGCTTTACGCTTCGGTACATTATATTATTGTGTTTACATAATTATAGTACGTAAAATATAGGATATTTAAAATTTTCAAGCTGGTGACTTATTAGTTTCTGTTGAGCAAATTGAATAGTTATGTGAGGTAATTGATCTGATTTATTTTCTGTATAGGCTATTTATGTAAATATAACACTAATTGTCTAGAATAGCAAAAATACTGACAACAGTTACACAGATAAACGATCATTCAATTTCACCGTGTAATTTATTTATTGTTTTATTTTATTTTTTACACTAGAACTATTTATAATAAAAAATGTTCATATCATCTTTTGAATAAAGAATGTAACATGCACTCCAGACAGTAATTATTTGCTCAAATGATGCCTACATCTATAGTCTCACAGAAATGTAAGTACTTACAATGTCTGTTTAATCACATGCCTTCAGAAGAGCCGTGCTCATTCTTGCTCAGAAACGCTATGCACGTAATTGAATAGGCCGTAGACATTACAATGTAGTGAGCATTCACGGACTATTTCATACATTTAATGTAATTAAGCAGTATTCGAGCAAATTGAATAGTTATGTGAGGTAATTGATCTGATTTATTTTCTGTATAGGCTATTTATGTAAATATAACAATTATATACATTACTTATATACTTAAACTCGTTTTTGTTATCCCTAATCGCGTGGACCGAACCACGAGTAATCAGATGACCACTTGCAGTAATTGCGGTGACAGATCATCAGGCCGTCACCCATATAATGATATTTCCTATATTAATCTTCTAGGAAAAACTTATAGACAGTATATGAACATAAATATATATAATAAAAACACGAATTTACGGAATTAATCACCAGAATATGCCTTTTTACGCGAAAATGCAAATTCAATTTGCACCAGCGCGTGCGTGTTGACACGGGATTTTTCGCCATCATCTGTTAACTTTTGTAGCACCTCCAAGCGACCAAAAGCGGAACTATCGCGTTATCTTCTTTCTTATTCGCGCAGAGGCGATATGCATGTGCGGGAAGAAGAAGGGAACAGGAAGTAGCCCGAACTTACCAATCGAAATTCTAATACTAAATAATTATTAATTATGGCGCAACCATATAATTATAGTTCTGTACAGTATTTTACATTATAAAAGATGAAAAGCAATTATTACAAGCAAACATTAATTACAATTATAATAAGTATTCTATCTATGTAAACTAAACTTTTACCTCTAAATCAAACTTACTTTCGTTACTTATAACTCGCCTCCAAGTCATTTTTCACTTTCTTATAAACTTGTATGTTCCAACGACGTTGATATATTTTCATACATAGTTTATGTAAACAGGAATATTATACGCACCGGTTTAAACGTCCCATAGATATGCCACTTACTGTGTGTCAGTATCAGTGTTACTAATATGCCTTTGAGTGATAGCCATGTGGAGAGCACTTAAGACGCGACGCGCCTGATGGCTAGCTCATAGCATATGGCCGACGGCTAATTCTGTTACACGCGTCTCGAGATATTTACTCGCCTTATTAAATAGCGCATCACTACCTATGTGTAAGACGTTTTAAAATGCCGTCAGTGTCGAGGGGAAAACGATAAATCAAAATTGTATGAAATTAAATGGTAATTGTTGTAGAATGTATACGTATATGACATGGAAATGTCTATCCGTTTGTAACCAAAAATATGAAGATATTTCTACTTATACTGATACTATGCAACTTTCAATGTTGTTTCTTTATATGTACATTGTTTTAAGTTTACGCGGTTATTATCATAATTAAAACATATAATAACGGATTCTTACCGCTTTTAAAGTAGGGATATAAGACTCCCGATATTTCGACACTGTTGCAAGTGCCATGATCACGGGATGACTGATGATTGATACTGCACTTCAATCGCATCAGTCATCCCGTGATCATGGCACTTGCAACAGTGTCGAAATATCATCGGGAGTCTCATATCCCTACTTTAACTGCGGGAAGAACCTGTTATTATGTGTTTTAATTGTTTTTTATATTTTCAATTTCTAGGTTTGATTGTGATAGAGTTATGACTGAAATATATTTTATTAATAAATATAAAGTTTAAAGCGTAGTTGCAGACGGTGCTTACAAACCAGGCGCTTGCATTCCCTAATTTGTAACAAAGTTAGTAGCAAATTGAAACTTTACTGTTTTAGCAGAATTAACCTGAGGATGGTACATTCCATCTGAGATACAGTTAGGTACCTTATTTATTACGTTTAACAGGACTCTCGCATTAACATTAAAGGAACGTTCACAAGGTATGGGGTCAAAGGTACGGATTAAATGTTAATACTCGCATGTTTGTTTACGAGATGGCGATATCTACTTGACCAGTACATTGCATTATAGTATGTATAGATAGTTATTACTTTATGATTACAAGAAAGTTTCTCAACTATTATTAGAGCTGGCAGGGAAAGACAGATTGTTTCCGAAGTCACCTTGTCCGAACTTTTCTCACTGCTGCTGTTCCGATTTATCAATGTGATTTAGAGCTATGACTATCGAGAATAATTCGGGCTCATACCTATATAATATAAAATAATAAATAATTATTTTACAAAATAACATAAATAGTAAAAATACATTCGAAACCCACAATATCAATTATTGTTCGGTTTGACTATGGGAGTGGAGTTAAAGCTAGATCATCTTATTTATTAATTTATTTATTTATACATAATAGAACAAATAAAAGAAACATACAAAGAAAACAGACAGTACAGGTAAGCTTATCTCTAAGAAAGAGACTTCTTCCAGCTTTTTTAATATTTTTATTGATTTAGAAAATTGTTTTTTAAAACTATAGATTTAATTTACACCGCAGACTGCATGTACAACGTTCCATTGTGGCAAATAGTTGGAATTCTTTTTAAATTTAAATTCTCCGCGCTCTTACACACACGTACGTGTCGCGTTTCCATCGATATTATATTAAGTTCCCTCCTTTGTTGGCGGAATACTTGTGGAGCATTAAGGTAATAGAGAAGTAGCAAATCACGTTACGCCCCGGGCTATTACGGGTCGTCCCGGGTCTAAGTGTATTACCGGCTATTTATCGTGACATTGAGCCCACGGCTCATCAAGCGAGACCCACCGCACTGACGGACACCAAAACAGCTCCACTAATAGACTATTTAAAGCTAATCAAGCAAGTAGCCTCAAATAAATTACCAGTTCGTTCTTGAGCTTAATGTATTACACGCTTCTAAGCCCCTGCTTCAGGCGACAGTTCATACCGAAACATTTGATATACAGAGAGACACTTTATGGCAATTTTTCTTTTCATTTCCCCTCATAACCGTTAAGAGGATGTCTTCATAATGTTCTCGTGTCACGGTAAATATCGCAGCCATTCTGTGTACATTGTGGAATAAATCGTCCGTGCAATGACAGGAATCAGGGGAGCGTATCATCGAACTATGAGGGAGGTACGTATGTTCATTGGAATGTATTCGACCGAGTGCTACGGGAGTCAGCAATGTACATTACGAAACCAAAAAATTAAATTATTTTTATTACACCGATAACACGTGGAATTTTGGAAGAGATGCCCGTAAAATATTTTTATTTCCGAGTACTGGCTGCCGTTGCAAATTATATATATATTGTATGTATATCGAATAAAGAAAATATGGAGGTAACTGTAAACATGTAACCAATGCGCTGAAAATATTGATCCCTGTTATAATATACTATGAGTAAGAGTCGTTAAATGGTTGAGGATTTCAAAGGTTATTATGTTTTTTGCAATTGTTACTAGTTTAGAATCTCAAATAAGACTCATTGATACTTCTTCGTACCTCGATGACGCTTGCTTTCAAACATTTACTCAAAACCAACTTCAAATAAAATCTCAGGGACTGCCTTAACAATATTGGAAGTGAAGAGTGTATTAGCTTTAAGGAGTCCAAGTTTACAAGGTGTATCGACCCGGTAACTCTTGAGGACAACTTATAAAAAGAAAGAAACGGTCCGAAACAAACAAACGTATTGCACTGCCTTTGCAAAGAAATACGGCTTAAAGCATTGGACGTTGATACATTACGGATATACCCGGATAGTACGAATGACGGTTTCTTTTGAGTTCGCGAGGTTAAGGTCAGGACTAGAAATATTTTTATTTCGTTAATGAGTAAGCGCTATTTTATTTGAACAATCCGCTGTTAGAAAATGTCTCGTACGGTCACGAGCATTAATATGTATACACTTTGATACCATAACACATTAACTTTTTGACAAATTGAACTGTAAGTCTCACTAAATGTCAAATATGTTAGTGCGACAGAGTCCTAAAGTGGGTACATTACATTGCTCATGACTGTACAGACTACAGAACCCGCGCGTCAGACTTAAACAAACGTTTATAAGTATGTCGAAAACGCATTACTTGTTCTACACTTGTACCCTTATAGATAACATAACATAAGCTCACGACTGAGGTAGTCAGAAGTACATCCATCGCAAGATGAACTAAGTACCTACACCTCACCGAGCTTCCTCTTAGACTCTTATAACCTATAAGAGATATCGCACCCCCCGTGGAAAAACGCAGTAAGTGGACTAGCGACATTTTTTTTTTATTGCACCATTCAATTCAGCGTACATGAATACACCTTCTCACAAATTTTCATTACGATATCAGTAAAAATGAAGAAAATATTACAAAAATAATGAAATTGTGCAACATTGATAAAAATATTTTTCCCCCATAATAAGAAAGTAAGTATAAATACATGATTTTTTTTTCTAATTTTCCCATATAGTAAAGTCATAATAACACTTACGTCGATTTTACACGAAAGTTTTTTAGGATGGTCGAGTCGTAAGTAAACGTACTGACATGTTTCACGACATTATACGACACGACAATGGTTGTACGTCTAGTTACTTCGTTATTTCACGAATCTTGTAGCATTACTTTTTGGTGTAACTCCAGCTACTTGCCTATTCTGCGAATCTTTTAGCGTAACGGTTTGGTGTAAATATAAATACGTAGTTTTTTCCAAGCAAGGTTTGATATTACTATAACGTTATTTCATTTAACTTCATTTTTCGATGACATATTTTACACTATACTCTTCGTAAATATGAATACAACTCTTTTAAAGGCAATAATTTTAATCATTTGTCGTGTTATTCTAATTACCTACAAATATATACTACTTATTAATGTCCTAAATAAATATACTTAGTTATCACTAGCGTAAATCCCTACGTTTTATTTGGTTACTGTACTTACGCCGCGCCGGCGATATTAGAGAGGTATTACATCTATCCACCAATTTTTTTGTCAATCTCGACTTTTTATTCAACCAAAAATCGACCCTATTATTACTGTACTGTGATCGTTATTTGTAGGGTCGTATGCTGATCGTGGTTTTACCACGGTAAAACAAAGATCACCCATAGACAAAATTATTGCCGACGAACTTTATAAAAAAACGACCTTATTAATATTTCACTGTGATCGTTATTTGTAGAGTGAAAGCTGATTGTCTATTTGTGATCGTGGTTTTACCAGGGTATTCCGTCAGTCAGCATACGACCCTACAAATAACGATCGCATTGTAGTAATAATAAGGTCGATTTTTGTTAGAATAAAAAGTCATGATTGACAAATGTTGGATAGATGTAATAATTATCTCTCTATTTAATTTGTTAATGGTGGCTACTCGAAGCGTGCATATCTTTGTGCGGAAGTAAAAAACCCAAGGATTATACGTATGCTCAACTTGGACAAAACAAAGATGGTGAGTAATTTACTTATAAATAGACTAGCTAGATTTTAGGTAAGTACCTATTACCTTACCTACTTAGTATATTACTATTTATTAGACTATTAATATTATAAATATTTTGTTTTGTAAGGTTTACACAGAAGCATCAACTGTAGTATTTCGGCGTGGTTGTGAATAATCTACCTAGTTATATAAGTTAACTTTTGCAAAAACACCCTTGATTTTGTTGTTATTTGTTCGCTTGAGTTTGATATGCATTTTATTATTAACGCATTGGTACTAACCTTCTATTTAATACCTAAATAACGATAAAATATCTAGATTTGTGTCTAATTATTAGGGTGATTTGGTAATGGGTCCTTTTTATTTCTTAACGTCCATTATGTACCTACCTACAAACAATGTATTTAAACCATTGTTACAATTAACAGATTCCACTAATACTGCAACCCAATCCAGTACAACCCAGTGGAAGAATGACCAGAAATGCAAAAATATTTCAAGAAACTATGGGATATTTTCTCGTCGTAGTCAACACGAGACACATTCTTTTCAAGGTTCGTATGTACCTATCCGTATCCTACTAAAGTCGAGTAAACTTCTCCTTCTCTCGTGTGGGTTGAGACAATTGACTGACCTCTTCTACCCTGGTATCAGGGTTACTACGGAGCCGCCATAGGTCCTTGACATGCCTCATGTAACGACGACACACCTGCATACTTATTTAAGCCGCAACCGACTGCCTAACATGCCCTCCGACGCACAGATCATCTTACTTTTGGGCAATCCGGTAACCAGACTGCAATGTCCTAGTGATCTCGCCGCTCGGCGGCGTTATGGGTGTCACTTTGAGTACTTATGTATGTCGGTAATTAAGAAATAGTACTAATATTAAAATTAATATTAGTACCATTTCTGATTTACGACTTGGCCGGGAAGATAAGCAGCTGAAAACGTTCCATGTTTTGTATGCCGGAATATCCTTTCAGTATTTGTATTCTAGATTGATATAGGTATTTACCTACTAACCTGGAAGCGGCGCGTGGTAAAGTTTCTCTAAAATAGTCAGTGCCTGTGTATTTGTGGTATAATTATTCTGTTATTTTCCTCTTATCATAACAACCACAAATATTTTTGATTTGCTTAATGTAGTTTTTTCTAGAGTTATCTCTTATGCAAACCAACTGGCTTTTATGGGGTTTTAGCCAAGTTGCAAACGATTAAGTACGTAAAACGACAGTGAAAGTGATTTGAGAGATTGACATGTAATCACATACATTTTTATCACTGACACTGTCGCTTTTTTGGATACGTTGGAAAATTGGCTCATCTCTAAGCTTACTATAATAGGTATTAAGGGTTATTTTTCTTTTTAGTAATTTATTATCATACTTAATAGTTTTTTTATATTTTGTCATTTGCAGGTTCTACCGAAAAGCAAAGAGGGGGTGATCGGAAAGGAGCAAAATGTTCAAGAAAACTCTTAATGACTAACTAAAAATGAAGGTTTTTCTAATAAAGGCAAGTGCCAAAATGTACCGTATAAATATATTTTGTGATTATGCATGTAATAATTAATAAACGTTTTAAAATTAAAAGTTAGATTTTAATTACAAATATAAATAACTCCCTGAAAACTAAAAACCCATGCGGGTCAAACGGCTTTCGGCACAGCTAGTAAATAAATATTCATTTTTTTAAAACAAATTAGAATAAACACTTAATTTAACACCGATTTTATTTATTTCAATATACAGGCCCAAAAGTTCACGTTCAAAATGAAAAATTTTATAGAGGGGCTCATTAGCCACCAGAAACACCCCCATGTATGTTCAGCGATTATTTACGGTTTAGGAGATCTGACCCATTTTACACCTTTTTCTTGATTTTCTATCTTACTTCAGAAATCATCATTTTGTCGCTATCCCTTTCTTAATAATTCAATTTTTTTCTTTCTAATTTCTAATTATTTTGCTTCATAACTATACCTAAGGATGTGTATCGCTAGGTGAAAAAATAAAAACAGTCGAATGAAAGATAAAAAGTCATTGGAAGTTGGAATTCAAAGTGAGAATTCGTCTAAATTGTTACAGTTGTTAAAACTTCGCCGAAGAATAATAAACACATGAGATTGTCATGAACCCTGAAAGTGTTTATAAACTGTTCCATTTAATAGGCTTTTAGACACATCCAAAAAAGTACCCTTAATAGGGTCATCATCATCAGCCGTATGACGCCCACTGCTGGGCATAGGCCTCTCCCAAGGATCTCCACGACGATCGGTCCTGCGCTGCCCGCATCCAGCGGCTTCCCGCGACCTCCTGGGCATAAAACTAAGTAATTAGCCCTCAAAGATTTTAAGACAGAAAGATTTTATTTTAGTATCTCATAGTATGTATGTAGTAACGGTTTGGGGATACCCAAACTTTTTCCTTCATTACAATATGAATACCAAAAGTGACTGCAAGTTTTGTTTTCAGACTGTTGCTATGTCTACCCTGTTAGCGATTATGAGCGTGATTTTTTAATTGAAAATGTGTCTTTGAGCACCTTTAACAACGTTAGAAAGAAGCAGCTACCTACATTGTATGAGAATGTAATTTTTCCTTCAAATCTGTCTATCTTGCAATCTTTGAGGTCTAATTACTTAGTTTTTTGCTTCTATTAAGGGTACTTTTTTTGGATGTGTCTAAAAGCCTATTAAATGGAGCAGTTTTTCAGAGATACTTACTTTCAACGTCCATGCCAATTTCATGTGTTAACAACTGTGACAATTTTGGTCCAATTCTCACTTTGACTTCCAATAACTTTTTTTTATCTTTGATTTGACTGTTTTTATTTTTTTACCTAGCGGTATATATCTTTAGACATAGTTATGAAGTATAATAAGATAAATATGAAGTAAGGGATAGCGACAAAATGATGATTACTGCAGTAAGCTAGAAAATCTAGAAAAAAGGTACAAAATAGGTCATATCTCCTAAACTAATAATAATAAATAATGGCTGAACATACATGGGGGTGTTTCTAGTAGCCAATGAGCCACTCTATCTAATTTTTCATTTTGAACTTGAAGTTCTGGGCCACCCCGTATAATGTATGAGCATACATACTTCTACATTCTAGACTAACCCCTGCAACAAACAAGTATTTAAAGATACATACAATTATTTTGAGATATTTCCTTATTAAAAAAGCAATTTCTATAGTTACACTATCAAAGATCATTTACTTTCACGTGGAACAAATAGGTTTCTCAACTTACGCAAAACATTTTGTTAAATTTTTTCGTGTAAGAACGAAGTAACTAATACTTACAACATCCGAGTACGATGAAATCGGAAGGTGAACAACGTTGTAGGTAAAGTTACAACTGTCAATGTTGTTTGCACTACGTAATAATAAAGCAGTGTCTGTACTTACAACGGAACGTTTGATTATAGTTTCGTGGAATATCTACGCAATCGTGTTTTTTTATTTTTTTTTCAAATATACACAATTAATTAAAAACTAATAAATGTGAGTCAATCCGGGCTACATTTTGCTATTATTTTCTCTTTGAAGGTTATTTCCAGGACTTATAACTAATTAGTAGGACAGTTTTTTTTAGCTCCTGAAAAGTTGATAAAATCAACTTACTGCGTTTTTCCACGAAGGGTGCGATATGAATGTCATTTATTACGCTTTCTTAACTCAAACTCTAAGCGTATGAGGAAAAGCAATTGTAGAGTACTCATGCACATAAATAAGGACTAGTTTTTTTAATTTATTTATTCAAAGTAATAATAAACAAGTAATAATAATTGAGATGTAAGGAAAGTAAGTGAGGAATCAGAGGAATTGAGTGTGACGTGTAGCGCTCGTAGCTGTTGGCTACGGGCGTAGCAATACGACAGTCGTAACGGCCTCCAGTAGCGTGTTGCAATATGAAAATATTTTTTAATTAGGTACTAACAATAAGTATGTAATTACATATAACATACCCGTCCGTGAGATTGCTATGTGAAATTTCCATCTACATTATAGCTGCAACGATTTAGATGTGAAAATGTAATAGATAGGAAGAATTACTTTAGGTTTAAACAACCCATTTGCCCGGTATCCCGAATCCGGAAAACTGATCAGACTATGGAAACATGATCGTTTCTTTATATAATGGTAAATATTGCATGAACGCCTTTAAATAGTCAAATGAACCTAATAATAATAATCAACTACTACTATACTATTTTTTTATGTGATTTAAGTGCAATAAAGAGTTTTTGTATTGTGTTGTATTGTAATAATCTAATGTGTGTTGCCGTTCTAAAACGCTTAAATAAGTGAACATATACCCACATAATGTGTTTGAACAAGTTTAAATGAAGTTCGAAAGTTGCATATAAATGTTTCGGTGAAACTACACGATTCGGAGTATTGTCAGCTATTTCCAAACGGCAAGGCACTCCGTCGTTTACTTTAGAGTTCAAACAGAATTCGTGGATGTACCAGCGGTACCACAGATATCACACAATTTTGTTTTCTGGTGAGTCTCTCTGTCCGTCTGTGGCTGTCAGCAGACTTTACAGGAAAATCTCTTTTGCGTTGAATATTCCATGCGAGTTATCAGTTCTTATTTGAATCTTTCAGGTAAAAAACAGTTTTTTTTAGTTCAAGCAATCACACGAGAAACAAATGAAGTACGTCCTACAAAAACGGACAAAGCCAACTCGCTCATTAAGGAGCTGTCACACCGACTGTAACGATATCAAAACAGAAATACAATCGACGAACGAGAAAGGAAATCGAACGGAGAAATTAATTATTCTCCTTTATGTTAACGCTTTGCTTTTGCATACAAAGAGAAGTGGTAATAAAAAAAATCGTAAAGTGTAACTCGGATTTGCGTAATTTGTGTTCCGTACTGTGATTGTTTATTTCGTATCCTTTTTTTAATATTTAGAATTTCAGGGGCCCATTATAGTTATTTTTATAAGTGATCTATGTAATAAATTTTAGGCATGATGTTAACTAATCAATTATAAAGTATTAAGACTGTTAAATAAGCAACACTAATAACACTTCTTCTTCTATTGTGGGGGTAAGAGATTACCAACCTCAGCAACTCTGGTGTCAGGGTTACTATTCAGCCGCCAAATGCCCCTGACATTGCTCATGTAACGACCACGTACTTACGGTCACGAGTACTAATATGTATACACTTTGAAACCATGTCACATTAACTTTTTTAACAAATTAAACCGTAACTCTCATTAAATGTCAAATATGATATGCTGACAGGGTTCTAAAGTGGGTACATGATATTGCTCATGACTGTACATCGGTAGTACCCGGGCCCAACGGCTTAACGTGCCTTCCGAAGCACGGATCATCTTACTTTCAGTCAATGAGATGATCAGCCTGTAATGTCCTTATCAAACTAGGGATCACAAGGTGATTTTTGTGATATGTCCCCACCAGGATTCGAACTCGGGACCTCCGGATCGGGAGCCCAATGCTCAACCACTGGACCACAGAGGAAGTTACACTAACCCCAGTAAAATGTAGGTAGGTTATGAATTAGTATTGAGTACCTACGTATAATTTTTCAATTATTTAGATAATATTACCCAAACCACATCTCAATCCACAAACACATAGTATATGTATTGCATTGTGTTTGAAGGTTCACCTTTTGAAGGCATAACCCATTTAGCTCTTGAATTTTTGATTACTAAATATTAAAAGTATGGAATGGAAATTAGTTGGATTCGGGTGTGTTGCTATCAGCAAACTGACCTCACAGAAAATGAGTGAACCTAAACTAACCTATACATATTTTTAGGATAGCTAGTTTTAACTGGATAACGCGCATTTATCTAGTTAGAACTAGTTTTAACCAATTTTAATTTTCAAGCAGCAGTAAAGGCCCTTAACATAAACTTGTTTAATTTAGGGAAAACGAAAACGTATTTCAACCAAAAATATGCCCTATAGGTATACAAATAAATTACCCCAATAAAGTGTTATTTTACTACTATGGTACGGAACACTAAAAACTCTGCTCACCAGGGCAATTTCCTCTATTCGCCGATTGTTATTCGCAGCTAACTCTGCTGGCCAGCTGCTGTGTATTAAACCTATAAATATTCATTATGAACTTGCCTTAATTTCGTATAGCACTATTTTACTATTTCACTAATTTAAGCTTAGCGGGCCGAAAATTAACGTATTTGGTGTCGTTGTTATGTACGTGATTTCGTGCATTTGATTTCATTTTGTTTCATTTCAGGTGTTCTAAAATGTTCTTTGTAGAAAATCTATTATATTTGTTCTGGATGACGGACCAATTGATCCGTCTTACCACTATAAAATTATGTAGTAATTCAAGTGCAGGGGGGTCAAAATGGCCACATCGAAGCAATTCATCAAAGAAAGCAATATTGCAATTTCACATTTGCGCATATTTAAAAGTAAGTGCGCAATGCAAACAAATATCAAATATCAATATTGCTTTCTTAGATGAATTGCTTCGATGTGGCTATCTTAACCCCCCAGGTACTCACTGCTTTGCTGGATTCTGTTCTGCTGCTAATCACCATTGTTGACCAGTCCATACACTTAATTACAATTTGCCTTAATGTTTACTGTATATTTACACTATTATTTGTACTTTCTTGTCTAAGTTGTTTTTATTACGTGTTTTGATTGTAAGTTATGTGTTATTCCGTGTTTGGGTTTATATTTGTTACTGTGGTGTCTCTATAGAATAAACGTTTTTCTTTCTTTCTTTCTAATCGACATGTTCTATTAGTCGACTATGTAGGCAATGGGTTGGTGACCATTACCATAATGTTGCATAACATTAATTTCAAGGTACAATACCCCGTTTCTCACAATAACCCATATTATTCTAACAGTTGATTCAATATACAGTTGAATATACAATTTTGGTACTAAAAATAAGATCAAGTCTTACAACAGAAAATCTAATCATATTTAACTGACCGTATTTCATTTATCGACTTCGAGGAGCCGTGGTAGCGCAGTTGGTGGAACGCTTGCCTCTCACTTTGAGGTCGCAGGTTCGAATCCAGCACAGGCCTAAACTAATGATTGTCGAATTTGTTTTCGAATCCATGTTTGTATCATAAATTATTATCACGCGCTCAACGGTGAAGGAAAACATAGTAAGGAAACCCACATTCCCGAGAAGCGGTTTCGCGGTTTAGAAGGTCAGACAGGCAGTCGCTTCTGTAAAAAACCAGACCTGAAAATCTTTAGGTTAGGTAAGCGAACCCTGTAAAAACGGGATAAAGCTAGTGATGATGTCATTTATCGACTAACAAAAAGTATCACAGCAGCTACTGACCGTATTTCATATATAAGTTGAGATACAGTGTGTTCCATTTGCCTAGTTGTAAAGTTAGGAAGTTGGGGCACAATGGACTTACAGGGATTACGGAGAGTCGGTGATAGTTGGTAAATCTTTCTGAGTCGGTTAGTTTGATACGTGGCTTCCGACCAACTTTCGGGCAAACTTGGCCGTTGCGCCTATTAGTGAACAGATCACTTTCCTTGCGGATACTTTTCGTCTGTAGCCGTTTGAGGTAAGTGAGTAAGAGGGGCTTTGTAGTGTAGTGTAACCAAACGCAACTTTTAGGAAAACCGAAACGCAAGTGGTGCAGACGATCATTTTGACAGTTGTCATTGAGTAGCAAGGATATAAAAAGGTTAACCTATAACGCGCGCGAAAACTCTAAAAATACTGTAACTCTTCTCTTAAGATGCAGCGGGAGAAAGGATATTGTACATGTTGTGACAACTGATTTTTATATTAAAATAAACTCAGTGTTTAATTAATATTAACAAGTCCTAATACAATACCAGAAACTACTACAGCCTTAGCCAAGTTGCAAACGATTACGAAAAACGACAGTGTATGAAAAAAATATGAGATTGACATATCACTTTGTCTCTTTATGTCAAATCCATACATTTTATTCGATTACACATCGTTTGCAACTTGGCTAAGGGTTCAGAGCAACACGAAGAAGATATTACATAAACCTAATTTTGTCTATAGCAATTTTGAAGTTATAATTTAAAGAAACAAATAAACAGCGATTAACAGTATAAAACTGGAGTGTACATTAGTGGGAAGAAAAACTGTCCCGTCCAGAATATTACAGCCCATGGAAGCTAACGGATATCTTAACAAAGTATGTGTTCATACGTAAGGACTTAAATATTACAATACAAAGATACAGTCACATGGGTCAATTAATAGCCACTTTTAATATTGATTGTTGTTGTTGGGCGTTAGACGGTCAACTTATCGTTTATGATATCTTTAACAATTCTTTACCAATATTTAGATTTCATTTGTGTGCTTTTGTTTCATTTCCTTTGTCCATAACCATATAATATTAGGTAACATAACATAACAAATACTTTATTGCACAAACAGGAAAAAAACAAAATACAAAACAAAAGAGAAATCAGAAGAGAAGAGAGGGAGAGAGAGGTAGGTAGCAGGTATGTGTAAAATAAAAAGGCGTGGTATTTTTTGCATGCGTCGTGCGTGATAATTAGATTAAGTAGGTACATTACAAACATACTGCTCCATACCTTTCGTCTTCCTGTCATCTTACTCAGTCAAATAAATAAATAAACTAAATGTCGCTGTTGATACCTATATACCGAAATGTGTGCTCACGCGCTTGCGTAAAGAGATCTGCTTAAGAACACTGTCAACACTCTCTGCCAAATACTGGCACGTTAATAATAGTAAGTACTTACAAGTTAGTACGTGTTAATCATGTATTTTCTGTGATATTATGTTACAGTTTTATATTTTATTTTATCACAAGTTATTCAGAATTAATTACAACACCATTTTAACAAACATCCGTTTTGCTTTTTTGTAATTGTTTAGTGGAAATTTGATATGATGTTGTTGTCTTGTTTTTTGTGTGTGGCGCCCTTCTATAATAAACTATTTATATTCTATTCTATACTGTTTTTATATTATTCTTAATTACCGTAAATGTATTTTTTTTGTTCATATACTTACTTACCTATTATTTTTAAATTCATACAAAGAATAAAATAAAATTGCTGAAAAAATATTACTGTGGCTAACACAGTCCTAACATTCGAGCAATATTTTTTACTTAAAACTTTAATGAAATTTACGATAGGTAGATACAGTCGAAAATTTATCACATAAGCCTCGGTTAATTGCAATGTTCTGGCTAATTTAGCTTTTATTAGACTTATCACAACATTGTTTTGTTAGTTAATACTTATTATCTATTTAATTTGTTAATATATCTATTGTAGTACTTTATTGATGGTCCATCGCAGGGTTTAATTTACGTTTAATTGAAGTTTCAGTTATTCAAAAGCCTGTGGGAAATGTTTAAGCTATCAAAACAATTTGTGTAATATAATTGTTTCATATTTATATGCACGGATATACCTAAATAATGGCATGTCGCAGATATTGACAATTTTTTTCTCATTTCAATAGGTACATACATATTACATAAAGTGATTGGCATATTTATAATACATGATAATTATGTAGGTACATACGTATGCATCTAAACGAGGCTTATACTTTGAAATACATCTATAAGCGCTTTTCAATCACATAAACAGATCCGGTTTTTACAGCAGCTAGAATGGTTTATGACTTGTAGCTAAAAATATCTTCCGATTCTCTTTATGTGCCGTTGGGAAACCTTCAAAGCACCTGTCTATAGCACAGTGGAAATTCTATAACCGTCCCGACAAACGAAACACCTAGACTTGGCTAATTGAAACCTGTCAACTGTTTGTTGGTGGCCAGATATCTTTGTGTTGGTTGCGTAGGAAAAATTTAACCAATACCCTAAATAGAATGGAGCTTACGTCGGAAATCGTGTCCTTTTCAGTCCTTCCAATATGCATAACATAACATAACATAACAAATACTTTATTGCACAAACAGGAAAAAACAAAATACAAAACAAAAGAGAAATAGAATGAGTACAATAGGCGGCCTAACGTGATAAAATTGTCGCTGAGTCGATAAGTTTTATCGAAACCGATAAATTTGATGTTTTTTGTAATGTGCGTGTCACGTTCGATAAAATTATCGTCACAATAACCGGGTGTTGGCTACACCCATTTGTAAAATAAAAAAACATTTTTGTATTTGGCAACATACATACTTTTCATTGGTCTTGGTCTTGGTTCCATACAAGACCATTAACCCGGCCCCAGGGGGGACAGAGTCATCTTCTCTGCCCTCCACTGGGGCAATTCCTGTTCGGCGCGTCCTTGCCGCGGGGGTGGGCGCCTCTTACTTCAGTAGGCCGGAGTAAGATGGTGGCTGAGTTCGAATAGGGACCCAGACCTACGGGGTATAACGTAGAACCCTTGCCCAGGGATACGGGTGAAGACCTCAACGGCTGCAGAGGCGGAGATGGGAGCCATCGGTACGGCAATGCAGGACGGAAGGGGCATGTCACAGGGACTGTAACCTGGAACCTGACAGAGGGCAGCAGTAACTGTCAGTACTATTCAGAGGCAGAGGACAGGAGTCCTAGTATGGCTTTGTAATAGACTACTCTGGGCGCCATCCCATTCGCGTCAGACAGAGTACTGCGGGGCGGAAGGCAAGAGGGAAACCACTGCCCAATTTTTCCCTAAAAAAGTAGCATGGAGAGTATTTTACAGAAATGCTGCACCGACAAGAGCGTGGCTCTTAAATTGATGATGATGATGACATACTTTTCATATTCATTTGTCAATCCTTAATGAATCTCACGTCAATTTAAGCTAAAAGACTGTAATCCAACTTGTTTTTTATTAAATATAAAAGTGACAGTTCAGACATATCATGTACATGTGTCAAAAAACTACAGAATTTGATAAAAATATGGTGCGTAGGTGTCGGTTCATCGACAATTCATCACAGAACGACATGACTTTTTGGTTTGACATTTTAGCACCAATAGACAAAACACAACCACATATATTATATCGTCAAAATCTATAAAATAACCGTGACAAAATTTAAAATAGTATTTTTGTAATTATACTTATTATACTTACATAGCATAACATAAACAGCCTATATACGTCCCACTGCTGGGCACAGACCTCCCCTCAATCTACCGGAGGGGGTATGGAGCATACTCCGCAACTACCACTGGTATATATTTGCACGCTGTTACATAGCTGCCCGCGGCTTCGGTGATTCGGGCCGGTCTCATGTGTTTTATTTTTATGTTGTTCGTCTTTCGAATCTGTTACTAATACTAGGTTAAGCTTTTTGTTACCAACTAAATATGGACTAGTTTCCGAAATAAATATTTTGGATTTGAATTTGAAATTTGAATTAGTACAATAGGCGGCCTTATTACCGTACCGTATTTATACTTACTTTCCTTTTTTACTATCGATCATAAAACTCATCACGGGACATAAACTACAGTCATGTAGGTTAGGTTACGATCCAGCTTACAACAGCTTACTACTTAGGTACATAGATTACCTTTTACCCTATTACTCAGTACAAAAAACTATTTTTTGCAGACAGAATCAATATTTTACGACTTGATGAATGCGCACATTATTTTTAAACGTCAATCATAGCGATAGTTGCAACATCGCTTGTTTTAGACAAGCCTTTCGCACGTTTAGCTAGAAAGGCAGTTTATTTTACGTACCTACCGTATTTCAGTTTTTCGCCTGATGGACAGATACGTCAGTGAAAACGTCCATCGTGTGTCGGCGATAGTTCGCATTCAATTTCCGTTTGGTGCGCGTACCGTACGCTGTGTTATTGAGTGACAACATCGATAAATTGTGAACCGTTTATGGTCATAGACAGTTTTTAAAACAACCACTGTCAGGTGCACTCGTTGTGGTCTGTTGTTCGAATATACTTGCTTGTCATATACTATACTTGTTTCAAATGTACTTACATAGAATGATAGGATTCATCAGTCTTTTATGCTTAATCGATAAATTAGTTTTTCCCATAGCATAGGGTGAATCCTTTATGTTATGGTAAGGTAATAGATACTCCAGCCAGTATAAGTCACGTGAAAAAAAAGGTATATATCTTGTCACCAACCCCCTTGATTCCATTATAGAATTAATTAATTTTTTTTTAATTATCACCGGTTCTATTCCATACCTATTTATGATACAAAATCTACAGTTAATTATAAGTTTGTAAGTAGATGAATCAGACAGTTTTTTAATATTGTTTTAAACGAAAAAATACGTTGAAATCAGATAGGTACTTACCTAATGTTACGATCGGCAATAAATATAAAGCTTTTAATAAAGCAATAATAACAATAAAAAAGTAAATAAATATAAAATTCCATTTAAGATTCAGGAATGACTTTTCATAGAAATAGAGCAGCATAGTCATCTCATAACTCCCGTCCATTTGTATTCC
This sequence comes from Pectinophora gossypiella, assembly GCF_024362695.1. Taxonomy (NCBI): domain Eukaryota; kingdom Metazoa; phylum Arthropoda; class Insecta; order Lepidoptera; family Gelechiidae; genus Pectinophora; species Pectinophora gossypiella. The sequence goes on from NC_065405.1 coordinate 7,779,106, forward strand.
GGATACGATTCTGTGGAGGAACAAATTTTAAAATTGAATTTAGGAACACGACCCGGCGGCGATACGACCACTGCAACTCTACACCGGATTTATGTTAGTTTACATTTATGAAACCTGATATGTTTTACAATAGATGAAGCTAATATTTATGGATTCACGTATCTGCAATGAATTATGAACCTGTTTAAGAATTAACAGCTTTCTTAATACGCATTCTGTTTGTGTACTGTAGTGGTAGATAACTTATTAACGCAACAACTAGACACCTGTTTGAGATAATATTTATGGGACATGTCCGGAAGAACGGGAAAACCTTTTGCCCAACTGCGACGAACAAAAAGAAGGGTTATGTATATGTGTGTCGTAGATTTTACCTAAATAAACTTTTTTATTATTTTTTATTTTTTATGTGTTTGCCTGCTATAATAATAATAATAAAATATTTATTTCAGATTCTGCATCCATATAATGTTAGTAAAACAATAGAGACTTACGAACTATGTTAGTATATTAAATTAAATTAAATGACATTACTTGGCCACACGGCGGCGTATAGGTAACACGTGAGTCATAACCCACTGTTTCCAGAATGGGCCATCCATCCTCTCTGCTACGATTCTTAGAAGACTGTTGGCTATGGATGTATGTATGTATAATATATATGTATGCACGTCTGTTCCAACCTAACTTCTAAACCATTTGTCAGAATTAAGCAAGTGAGATGTCGCTAGAACCGTTTTCATTATCCGGTGGTTATAGGCTATGTAACGTCACGCTAAATTCAGTGTGGTGCCCTCTAGAGGACATCAAGTAAGGACGAAAATTTTTTTTTATTCGAATTGTAGTGTTGGATATTAAAGGAAAGGGCTAAATTTGCACATTTCAAATATGTACGTATTACTAACCTTTACCAACGGGTTTTCTTGTTATTTACTCGATAATTACGTTGAATTGGTAATATGACTGCTCAGACATGTTCCGAATTTTAGCCCCAAATCTTGCATAAAACACGTATCGGAAGCATGTTATCTTAACAAATAATATTACAAATCATATAAATAAAAAATAAGTTTAAAAACTAAATCTCGACTACGGAAAATAGACGCTCTAAAAGGTATGAAACAAGAAAATAACTCTATATTTCTGAAATGCTTCCGAATAGTTTCGGTTTTACAAGATAGCCATGGTCGTGTGCCAATTAGTCCTAAGAATTTGCTTACCTAAACATCACTACTCGGAAGAATTCCATTGTTTCATAACTTTTAGAGCGCCATTTTTTCGTAGTCGGTTTTAGTTTTTAAACTTATATTTTTAAACTTATAACACCTACGAGCAGCATTCGCAAGTAATTTATAAAAGATAGCGTTATACAGATAGTCCGATAATTTGGTGTTTTTTGTGGTAACTTTCATACCTTAGCCACTCCCGCCATCATATTGAAAAAAACATGGCGCTAAGTCTAATTTGTTATAACACAAGTGACCTTGATCGAATATTATTATATATTTAATCGCCCTTGAAAAATTACATAGGCCATACAATCGTCAAAAGCGTACGCTCTCCAGTCTACATGATACATATATCTATCGTCATAAGCTAACGAAATGTTAAGTAATTTTAGCTTTCCGTGCATTTTCATTTTACTCTATAGCGAGCTCTAACGAAAAAAAAGCTTACCTGATTGGCGTGTGTCAATATCATACACTTTCAGTAGTTTGAATCTGTTTTACATAGATAAGCGTTGGGTTAACGAAATAAATTTTGGTTATGCCTTCTGGCTTGCTGATCACTTAAGAATAGGTAGGTACTCTCGATTTATGTACCTACGTGAATCAATATTAGCCAGGGGCTTATTGTAGGCGGAAGAAATTAATATCTTGTAACGAAATAATTTTAAAATTAAATTAGGAAGTGTTTGTTTGGAAGTATCGCCTAAAGGCTACTTCGCTATTTTAAGGAAACTTTGAGGAACTTTGATATATTTTGCTTTTCGAGATATCTTGTGGGAATTACTTTTGTTGTGGTATTTTAAGAGAATGAGGTAGTTAAAAATTTAGAAAAACATATAATTAGTAAATCGTTGAACACTGTGTCACTCAGTATATTTTATAGACTGTTGCGACGACGCGACTCTCTAATTCAGACGTACACACGCCCATAGTAATTATATGTGGCTCGCCTCTGGGCCTTTTTTTTTAAATAAGTCACGTTAAAAAAAGCCCATAGTAATGGAGTGAGCAGAGCCACAAATAATTAGAAAACAACTCGCAGCCACTTGTGATACTAAGTTCTAAGAATGTTATGATCAGTAATCGGGATAAATAGTGCCAGTAGTGAATGTTGTAGTTTACGTAGATATGACCACGAGATTTTTGAGATTGCGTGATTGATTACGTTACGTTATAATGTTGTCTTCTTCTTATATTAAATAAACTAAACTGTTTGAGAAATCATGAGTAAAGTCTTACTAATATTATAAATGTGAAAGTTTATTGATGCAGACAAACAGTTAAGACAAAAATACATACGTAATTAAACAAAGCAAAAAAAAACAAACAATTTAAATATGTAACATACAAATTACTAAAACAGTTCGCAGAAAAAAAAATAATAGAAATTCGAATATAGTGATTCGAGAATCAAGATTTGGGAGACATATCCACGTTAAGACAAATATTAACCTATCCCGTTCACTGGTTATAATTAACCAACCATACATGTGACAGGTTATTGGATTACACCTACATAATAGTCCATTATGTCACATAGCAGCTGAAGGTGAATTTACAACAAAAATGGGTAGTTCGCTCTAGAATGTTTGAAAAAAATGTGCCACCGAAATGACATGTATTTTAGTAATAGTGTGAATTCACCACTTAACGCTTTTTATATTTTTTATTCGCTCTTAGTCCAGCATCCAAGCAACTTTGGTCTACTACGATTTATAAATTACTACATCAAGTACTATAATGTATAATAACCTAGTACTTTATACATATATGATATAACAATTTGCTATGAACATAAGAACAACCTATTTATACATAATGTCAGAACACGAAGCCTTGATTCATTTACTGCTCTCTTATTAAACTCTGACTTAAACGATTTAATGTTCTAATTTGCTTCACAAAGAGAAATTAAATAGGCTGTTAAAAGCCTGACTGTTTAACCATGTAACTATAATGGTGGTTTTATTTTACTTCCACAAAATTAATTAATTAAAATCAGTGAAGTTCATTTCAAAACTTATCTTTGTGCTAAACAATAGAATTGGTCCTTCGAGCAAAAGAACTAGTCCTTCGAGTGGAATATAAGTCCTTTTTATCCACTAAATTACCGGCGGAATATACGTGAGTCTGCACAAATAGTAAGCTGCGTCTTTATACGATCCCCTCGTTCTTTGCGACCGTATTTGCGTCATTACGAAGAATCTGCGAGTGGGAGGCTGCATTTGGGCACAAAAGTACCGACCGGTGTGGAGAAGACCTTCCCTGTGGCGAGTTCCTGAAGGGGATTAAAATTTATTGTGAAAATTGCTGTTGTTGAAACCGTCGCAAATTACCGGCGTGTTAGCGCGACGGCATATTACTCACCAAGTTATCCTCATATCTACAGTTTGAAGAATTTTCAACGTGTATTTCATCATTTTATGCATCATACGGTGTCTATATTTTCGACCCGTGATCAATATTGCAGAATTGCAAAAATTTCGCAACCATTTTTTGCGGCCATATTTGGGTGTATTTTGCCTTTTTATTTTACGTCGTATAGCGTGTACCAACCAAGCAGCGGCGAAGAACGTGTCAAGTTGTCATCACTGCGTTGAAACGGAAGAGCCATCTCAAATTTCCTTCGAAACAGCAAGAACTTCAAGTCGTATCGTCACTCCATTTCGGTCATTCCAAGTAAAAACGAAAGAGACGGTAAATAAAATAAGGCGGGCTATTCACGTTTTTCATAATCGATCATCATCGAACGCAGCTAAATCGAGCGTACTGCGTGTATCCGAACGGCGCAGCTGTCAGGTTGGCAACATTGAAAAAAGAAAAACGTACTTGACTAACTTCATTTCGAAGCGTGTGCGGCTTATGTTTACGATTTTATTTCGTGTTCGATTTTGTATAATTTATAATTTGGCAAAGAAAAGCATAATTGGTTGTAAAAAATATATAATAAGATACCTTTTACATATAGTACATGTAAGTATAGTTAAGGTTCTTATCGTTTTGTTACAAAAGGTTTTTTTTACCAAAGCAGTACCTATTCAGGCACGTAATTTTATTTAGTTTCTCTTGGTGTATCTTTCTAGATTTTCAAAATGAGTGAAGATAAGGCAAAGTTAAAAGCTCTCGTCGCCGAGCGGGGATATATCAAGGGGACTTTGTCACGGCTAAACAACTTTTGCCACGATGCTGATGCAATGGCGGCTACCTCGCGTGAAGCCTTACGTGAAAAACGTCTTCGCATATCGGAGGCTTTTCAAGAATATATGCAGTTAAACAAGGCGATTCTAGTGCTGGCCGACGAGGACGCTGAAAATTACGGCGAATATGAGGACAAATATTACGAGTCTGTTGGGCTGCTGGATAAAGCCTGCTCGGGTCCACAAACCGAGGCCAAACCGAATGGCGGTGAGAATTCTAACCCAGGTACGTTTAAAAACCTTCCAAAGATTAATTTACCCAATTTTAATGGGGAGAAAGTGGTAGAATATTATCCTTTCATTAACATGTTTCGTTCTGTGATTCACACAGACAAAAAATTAAGTTCATGCGAAAAACTTTATTACTTACGCTCTTATTTGAGTGGGGAAGCCTTAGAGCTTATAAGAAATTTACCTTTAACCGACGATAATTACGTCACAGCTGTCAAACTCTTAGAAAAGAGGTATGACAATACCCCTAAAATTATTAATTATCATGTGGACAGCTTACTGGATTTGCCTGCTTTTACTAAATGCACTGCACACAACCTGCGTTCCCTCATTAGCACTGTTAATGTTAACATGGAAGCCTTAAAAAACTTAAAACAGCCAGTGGAACATTGGGATATACTTCTCATTAACATATTAGCTAAAAAGATTGACACCTATACTTACCGGGGTTTCCACCTTGAGAGAAATGCTAGAGAAGTTCCCACACTATCTGAATTTCTTGATTATTTAGAGAAGCGTGCATTGGCACTGGAAAACACCTCTGAGGAGAAGCAGCCATCATTTACTGCTAAGTCTACGCGAGCTCCTAAAGTCAGCGGGGTAGCGGCAGCAGAGAAGCCTCAGCCAGCCTGTAAGTACTGCAAGCTTTCTCATAAATTATACGAGTGTCACAAATTTAAGATGGCTACAGTAAAGGAAAGGTGTGCTTTTGTCAGAAATCATAATTTATGTACACTGTGTCTGAATGAGCATCGAGGGAAATGCATGCTACGCATCATGTGTGCTGTATGCAAACAGAGGCACAATACGCTTCTACATGTGCAGTTGCCAAGCAGTGAAGATTCATCTCATACAGCTGTTGCTATGGATGATGGGGTGAATAGGGAATGTAATGCGGTATCTATGTCTAACACTAGCTTGTCAAGGGATGTACTGCTTCCAACGGCTATGGTAGGCTTATATAATAAAAATGGGACTTTGACATATGCAAGAGCCCTATTGGACAGTGGTTCTCAAGTATCATTTGTGACAGAAAACTTAGCTAACAAGATAAACTGCAAAACCTTCCCAGTTAATCAATCCATCTCTGGTGTAGTTGAGGGCACAAATAAAATTACAAAAAAGGCTGAATTTTCCGTGTGTTCATCTATAAATACATATAAGGTTGATGTGTCCTGCTGTGTGGTAAAAAATATCACTTGTGATTTGCCCCAGCAATCATTTAAAATTGATAATTTTGATATACCAGCCCATATAACGCTTGCTGATCAAAATTTCAACAAAACTGGAGAAATACAATTATTATTAGGTTGTGACATATTTTTCCAGGTCTTGCAGCGTGAATCGCTGCCCCTCACGCCGTCTGGGCCGTTTTTAATTAACACCTGCTTCGGATATGTTGTCGCCGGGACTCTACCAGTTTCATCTGGCAAGATTTATTCTTCTAATCACTGTATTAATATTAAAGTAAGTGAACCCGTGCATACATACCTATCAGGGCAGGCAGCAAAAACAAATTTAATATCTGACTTGTCTGAACCTCAAAATGATAATTCATTATTAACACAATGTGATCAAGATGCTTTATTATTTGATTTAAATAATAATATTAATAATTTCTGGCAATGTGAAAAGGTACCTAATGTTTTCAAGGAGGGGTCAACAGAGTTTCAGTTAGCAGAGGAATGCTTTAGGTCTTCTGTAAAGTTAATTAACAAACGCTTTTCTGTGGCTTTGCCTCTTAAATTAGATTTGGAAAATATACAATTAGGGGATAGTTTCTCTTATGCTCTGCATAGATTGTATAATTTAGAAAAACGTTTCGTGAAAGATGACACATTATGTCAGCAATACAAAAAATTCATACAAGATTATTTGGATGAAAATCATGCCACTTATTATGACATTAACAACTATAATTTAGATGCAGGTAACATATATTTCCTTCCACATCACCCAGTATTGAACCCGAATAGTAAAACGACTCCCGTGCGAGCCGTATTTGACGCGAGCATGAAAACGAAGCGCGGTTTATGTTTAAATGATATAATGCTCAACGGAGATGTTGTCCAAAGTGAATTGTTTGATATATTGGTGTTATTAAGAACTTATAGGTATATTTTACTATGTGATGTGAAGGCTATGTACAGGCAAATACTTGTTGATGAACCATTCTGTTGTTTGCAGAATATATTATGGCGGAATTCTTGTAATGATCCAGTACAATGTATACAGTTAAAAACTGTTACATATGGTTTAAAAAGTTCGGCATTTCTAGCTACTCGTTGTTTGATGGAACTAGCTAATAATTTCGAAAATGAATATCCATTAGCATCCTTTGTTTTAAAACATTCTAGTTACATGGATGATATTCAATGTGGTAGCCAGGATATTTCTGAGTTATGTCGTATCAAGGACGAATTAGTTAAACTTATGAGCGAGGCGAGTTTCTCCCTGCATAAGTGGTTTTCAAACTGTCCAGAAATATTAAAAGATATTCCATTAGAATTGCAATATTTAGGTAATCGTGATTTAAAGGAAAATGGTAATGTATGTATGAAAACTCTAGGTTTATCCTATGATGTGTCTACTGATGCCTTATCTATGCGTTGTCCTCAAGCTGAGATCCTTGAGAGATACACCAAGAGACAAGTTCTCGGCTTTATAAGCCAATTTTTTGATCCGTTAGGTCTGATAGGTCCAGTGATAGTGCAAGCTAAGCACTTCATGCAAAAGGTATGGTTTTTAGATCTAAAATGGGATGATTATTTACCTGATACGCTAAATACGGAATGGGTCGACTTTGCTACTGCTTTGGTAAAAATGTTTTCTATTGATGTACCTAGAAATATTAATGTGTTTTCCTCGCAATCGTTGGAGTTAGTAGGTTATACTGACGCTTCTGATATTGCATACGGGTGCTGTTTGTATATAAGAGTTGTTGATGACAACAAAAATGTTAAAGTTAACCTATTGTGTTCTAAATCTCGTATAAACCCGAAAAATAAGAAACTTACTACACCTAGGCTAGAATTAAACGGTGCTTTATTATTGTCTATGTTGGCTAAGAAAGTATATGACGTTTTAAGTCTAAAATATAATGTAAAAACCTTTCTTTATTCTGATTCCCAGATTGTACTTGCGTGGGTGGGTACTGAGCCTGAAAAATTGGGTGTTTATGTTCACAATAGAGTGAAACAAATACAAAAATTTACTTCAAATTTTCAGTGGCATTATGTATGTACCAGTGAGAATCCTGCGGATTGTTTATCTAGGGGCTTATCACCTCAGTCACTCAAGTCCAAGTTGGGAGAATTATGGTTTAATGGACCAAAATATTTACATAGTTATGATTATGTACATTCAGATGGTAAAGGTAAAAGTCAAGTAATTGCTATTACAGAACTAAAAGTAGAAAAAGAAACATGTAATTTGTGTAATATCAAAAATTCTATGTATGATGTGTTAGATAAATATTCTGACCTTGAAAAGATAACCAGGATTATGTGTTATGTAAACCGATTTATTTATAATTGCAATGCAAAAAATGTAAACAAGAAAAAGGGTAATTTATGTCCTGAAGAACTAAATTCTGCCTTGCTTTCTATTATCAAACTTGACCAAGAGAAGCATTTTATGCAAGAGATAAAGTCTTTAAAGTCAAATAATGTTTTAAAGTCCAATTTAAATAACTTAAATCCTTTCTTAGATTCTGAAGGCTTACTAAGAGTGGGAGGGCGTTTACAAAACGCAGACCTGACTTTCAGTCAGCGTCATCCTATTATCTTGCCAAAACAGTCTAATATTACTAGACTGCTCATTCTAAAAGAACATTTACGATTGAAACATGCTGGGCAGAAATTAATTCTCAATAGTTTGAATGAACGTTACTGGCTCCTTAATGCTAATAGGGAGATAAAGTCTGTATTACATAAATGTTTAATTTGCTTTAAACTTAAAGCTAAGGCTGCTTCACAGCTCATGGGCTCTTTGCCATTGGATAGGGTGCGTATGTCTCGTCCATTTCAAATTGTGGGCACAGACTATGCTGGACCCTTCTATGTAAAACAGACTAGGGTTAGAAATCCAGTCATAACCAAGGCTTATGTTGTCATTTTTGTGTGTTTTACTACTAAAGCTATCCATATAGAACTAGCTTCCGATATGACGACTGAGACATTTTTAGCTTGTTTGAGAAGATTTATTTTTAGAAGAAATAAGCCCTCTAAGATTTACTGTGACAATGGATCATATTTTAGGGGAGCTAATAATGTTTTAAAAGACTTATATAATATGCAGTCTTCCACAAAACACCAAAATGATGTTATAAATTATTGTAACAGTGAAAGGATTCAGTTCCATTTTATTCCCTCTTATTCTCCGATATTTGGTGGTTTGTGGGAAGCTGGCGTGAAGAGTATTAAATATCACTTGAAAAGAGTAATTTCAGATACTGTTTTGACATTTGAAGAATTGTACACAGTCTTAGTACAAATAGAAGGAATATTAAACTCTCGTCCTCTTACTGCTATGTCTAGAGATCAAAGTGATATGTCTTACTTAACGCCTGCGCATTTTTTAACTGGATCACCTATTACTTCATATCCAGAATTAAACCTGGTTGATACTAAAGTAGGTAAACTTAGTTTCTGGAAACAGTGTATGCAAATGCAGCAGAATTTTTGGAAGCAATGGCATAAGCAGTATTTAGTAACTTTGCAAAATAGACCTAAATGGCAAAATGTTCAGCCGAACTTGAAAGAAGGGATGTTAGTCCTTTTAAGGAATGAAAACGCTTCACCTTTGAAGTGGCCAGTTGGTAGAATCATTAATGTCTTTCCAGGCAAAGATGGAAGAGTTCGAGCTCTTGATATAAAAACATCTAAAGGGTCTATTGTTAAAACTAGTATCATGAATGTTTGCCTCTTGCCTCTAAATGATTCCTAAGTATATAATGTTTACTTATTATTAATAGTTTTTAAGTAGTATTATTCATTGATAGAGATAGATAACTCTATTATTCATGTAGCTTTCTTAGGTATCAGTATTACTTTCTAAATTAGATTTTTTGCTAGAGGGCAGTTTACCACTTATTTTTGGTAAAAATATAAGTTTATGCTTAGATTAAAATCTCATAGAAGTTCCTAATTTATTTTGTTTGTAAATTCTGTTCAACCCGAACATGTATCCGAATTCCAAATATGATATAATCTGTGGTAGGGATAAAAAAAAGAAATAAAACGACTTCCTGTTTAACCATGTAACTATAATGGTGGTTTTATTTTACTTCCACAAAATTAATTAATTAAAATCAGTGAAGTTCATTTCAAAACTTATCTTTGTGCTAAACAAAAGAATTGGTCCTTCGAGCAATAGAACTGGTCCTTCGAGTGGAATATAAGTCCTTTTTATCCACTAAATTACCGGCGGAATATACGTGAGTCTGCACAAATAGTAAGCTGCGTCTATATACGATCCCCTCGTTCTTTGCGACCGTATTTGCGTCATTACGAAGAATCTGCGAGTGGGAGGCTGCATTTGGGCACAAAAGTACCGACCGGTGTGGAGAAGACCTTCCCTGTGGCGAGTTCCTGAAGGGGATTAAAATTTATTGTGAAAATTGCTGTTGTTGAAACCGTCGCAAATTACCGGCGTGTTAGCGCGACGGCATATTACTCACCAAGTTATCCTCATATCTACAGTTTGAAGAATTTTCAACGTGTATTTCATCATTTTATGCATCATACGGTGTCTATATTTTCGACCCGTGATCAATATTGCAGAATTGCAAAAATTTCGCAACCATTTTTTGCGGCCATATTTGGGTGTATTTTGCCTTTTTATTTTACGTCGTATAACGTGTACCAACCAAGCAGCGGCGAAGAACGTGTCAAGTTGTCATCACTGCGTTGAAACGGAAGAGCCATCTCAAATTTCCTTCGAAACAGCAAGAACTTCAAGTCGTATCGTCACTCCATTTCGGGCATTCCAAGTAAGAACGAAAGAGACGGTAAATAAAATAAGGCGGAGCTATTCACGTTTTTCATAATCGAGCAGCTAAATCGAGCGTACTGCGTGTATCCGAACGGCGCAGCTGTCAGGTTGGCAACATTGAAAAAAGAAAAACGTACTTGACTAACTTCATTTCGAGGCGTGTGCGGCTTATGTTTACGATTTTATTTCGTGTTCGATTTTGTATAATTTATAATTTGGCAAAGAAAAGCATAATTGGTTGTAAAAAATATATAATAAGATACCTTTTACATAGAGTACATGTAAGTATAGTTAAGGTTCTTATCGTTTTGTTACAAAAGGTTTTTTTACCAAAGCAGTACCTATTCAGGCACGTAATTTTATTTAGTTTCTCTTGGTGTATCTTTCTAGATTTTCAAAATGAGTGAAGATAAGGCAAAGTTAAAGGCTCTCGTCGCCGAGCGGGGATATATCAAGGGGACTTTGTCACGGCTAAACAACTTTTGCCACGATGCTGATGCAATGGCAGCTACCTCGCGTGAGGCCTTACGTGAAAAACGTCTTCGCATGTCGGAGGCTTTTCAAGAATATATGCAGTTAAACAAGGCGATTTTAGTGCTGGCCGACGAGGACGCTGAAAATTACGGCGAATATGAGGACAAATATTACGAGTCTGTTGGGCTGCTGGATAAAGCCTGCTCGGGTCCACAAACCGAGGCCAAACCGAATGGCGGTGAGAATTCTAACCCAGGTACGTTTAAAAACCTTCCAAAGATTAATTTACCCAATTTTAATGGGGAGAAAGTGGTAGAATATTATCCTTTCATTAACATGTTTCGTTCTGTGATTCACACAGACAAAAAATTAAGTTCATGCGAAAAACTTTATTACTTACGCTCTTATTTGAGTGGGGAAGCCTTAGAGCTTATAAGAAATTTACCTTTAACCGACGATAATTACGTCACAGCTGTCAAACTCTTAGAAAAGAGGTATGACAATACCCCTAAAATTATTAACTATCATGTGGACAGCTTACTGGATTTGCCTGCTTTTACTAAATGCACTGCACACAACCTGCGTTCCCTCATTAGCACTGTTAATGTTAACATGGAAGCCTTAAAAAACTTAAAACAGCCAGTGGGGCATTGGGATATACTTCTCATTAATATATTAGCTAAAAAGATTGACACCTATACTTACCGGGGTTTCCACCTTGAGAGAAATGCTAGAGAAGTTCCCACACTATCTGAATTTCTCGATTATTTAGAGAAGCGTGCATTGGCACTGGAAAACACCTCTGAGGAGAAGCAGCCATCATTTACTGCTAAGTCTACGCGAGCTCCTAAAGTCAGTGGGGTAGCGGCAGCAGAGAAGCCTCAGCCAGCATGTAAGTACTGCAAGCTTTCTCATAAATTATACGAGTGTCACAAATTTAAGATGGCTACAGTAAAAGAAAGGTGTGCTTTTGTCAGAAATCATAATTTATGTACACTGTGTCTGAATGAGCATCGAGGGAAATGCATGCTACGCATCATGTGTGCTGTATGCAAACAGAGGCACAATACGCTTCTACATGTGCAGTTGCCAAGCAGTGAAGATTCATCTCATACAGCTGTTGCTATGGATGATGGGGTGAATAGGGAATGTAATGCGGTATCTATGTCTAACACTAGCTTGTCAAGGGATGTACTGCTTCCAACGGCTATGGTAGGCTTATATAACAAAAATGGGACTTTGACATATGCAAGAGCCCTATTGGACAGTGGTTCTCAAGTATCATTTGTGACAGAAAATTTAGCTAACAAGATAAACTGCAAAACATTCCCAGTTAATCAATCTATCTCTGGTGTAGTTGAGGGCACAAATAAAATTACTAAAAAGGCTGAATTTTCCGTGTGTTCATCCATAAATACATATAAAGTTGATGTGTCCTGCTGTGTGGTAAAAAATATCACTTGTGATTTGCCCCAGCAATCATTTAAAATTGATAATTTTGATATACCAGCGCATATAACGCTTGCTGATCAAAATTTCAACAAAACTGGAGAAATACAATTATTATTAGGTTGTGACATATTTTTCCAGGTCTTGCAGCGTGAATCGCTGCCCCTCACGCCGTCTGGGCCGTTTTTAATTAACACCTGCTTTGGATACGTTGTCGCCGGGACTCTACCAGTTTCATCTGGCAAGATTTATTCTTCTAATCACTGTATTAATATTAAAGTAAGTGAACCCGTGCATACATACCTATCAGGGCAGGCAGCAAAAACAAATTTAATATCTGACTTGTCTGAACCTCAAAATGATAATTCATTATTAACACAATGTGATCAAGATGCTTTATTATTTGATTTAAATAATAATATTAATAATTTCTGGCAATGTGAAAAGGTACCTAATGTTTTCAAGGAGGGGTCAACAGAGTTTCAGTTAGCAGAGGAATGCTTTAGGTCTTCTGTAAAGTTAATTAACAAACGCTTTTCTGTGGCTTTGCCTCTTAAATTAGATTTGGAAAATATACAATTAGGGGATAGTTTCTCTTATGCTCTGCATAGATTGTATAATTTAGAAAAACGTTTCGTGAAAGATGACACATTATGTCAGCAATACAAAAAATTCATACAAGATTATTTGGATGAAAATCATGCCACTTATTATGACATTAACAACTATAATTTAGATGCAGGTAACATATATTTCCTTCCACATCACCCAGTATTGAACCCGAATAGTAAAACGACTCCCGTGCGAGCCGTATTTGACGCGAGCATGAAAACGAAGCGCGGTTTATGTTTAAATGATATAATGCTCAACGGAGATGTTGTCCAAAGTGAATTGTTTGATATATTGGTGTTATTAAGAACTTATAGGTATATTTTACTATGTGATGTGAAAGCTATGTACAGGCAAATACTTGTTGATGAACCATTCTGTTGTTTGCAGAATATATTATGGCGGAATTCTTGTAATGATCCAGTACAATGTATACAGTTAAAAACTGTTACATATGGTTTAAAAAGTTCGGCATTTCTAGCTACTCGTTGTTTGATGGAACTAGCTAATAATTTCGAAAATGAATATCCATTAGCATCCTTTGTTTTAAAACATTCTAGTTACATGGATGATATTCAATGTGGTAGCCAGGATATTTCTGAGTTATGTCGTATCAAGGACGAATTAGTTAAACTTATGAGCGAGGCGAGTTTCTCCCTGCATAAGTGGTTTTCAAACTGTCCAGAAATATTGAAAGATATTCCATTAGAATTGCAATATTTAGGTAATCGTGATTTAAAGGAAAATGGTAATGTATGTATGAAAACTCTAGGTTTATCCTATGATGTGTCTACTGATGCCTTATCTATGCGTTGTCCTCAAGCTGAAATCCTTGAGAGATACACCAAGAGACAAGTTCTCAGCTTTATAAGCCAATTTTTTGATCCGTTAGGTCTGATAGGTCCAGTGATAGTGCAAGCTAAGCACTTCATGCAAAAGGTGTGGTTTTTAGATCTAAAATGGGATGATTATTTACCTGATACGCTAAATACGGAATGGGTCGACTTTGCTACTGCTTTGGTAAAAATGTCTTCTATTGATGTACCTAGAAATATTAATGTGTTTTCCTCGCAATCGTTGGAGTTAGTAGGTTATACTGACGCTTCTGATATTGCATACGGGTGCTGCTTGTATATAAGAGTTGTTGATGACAACAAAAATGTTAAAGTTAACCTATTGTGTTCTAAATCTCGTATAAACCCGAAAAATAAGAAACTTACTACACCTAGGCTAGAATTAAACGGTGCTTTATTATTGTCTATGTTGGCTAAGAAAGTATATGACGTTTTAAGTCTAAAATATAATGTAAAAACCTTTCTTTATTCTGATTCCCAGATTGTACTTGCGTGGGTGGGTACTGAGCCTGAAAAATTGGGTGTTTATGTTCACAATAGAGTGAAACAAATACAAAAATTTACTTCAAATTTTCAGTGGCATTATGTATGTACCAGTGAGAATCCTGCGGATTGTTTATCTAGGGGCTTATCACCTCAGTCACTCAAGTCCAAGTTGGGAGAATTATGGTTTAATGGACCAGAATATTTACATAGTTATGATTATGTACATTCAGATGGTAAAGGTAAAATTCAAGTAATTGCTATTACAGAACTAAAAGAAGAGAAAGAAACATGTAATTTGTGTAATATCAAAAATTCTATGTATGATGTGTTAGATAAATATTCTGACCTTGAAAAGCTAACCAGGATTATGTGTTATGTAAACCGATTTATTTATAATTGCAATGCAAAAAATGTAAACAAGAAAAAGGGTAATTTATGTCCTGAAGAACTAAATTCTGCCTTGCTTTCTATTATCAAACTTGACCAAGAGAAGCATTTTATGCAAGAGATAAAGTCTTTAAAGTCAAATAATGTTTTAAAGTCCAATTTAAATAATTTAAATCCTTTCTTAGATTCTGAAGGCTTACTAAGAGTGGGAGGGCGTTTACAAAACGCAGACCTGACTTTCAGTCAGCGTCATCCTATTATCTTGCCAAAACAGTCTAATATTACTAGACTACTCATTCTAAAAGAACATTTACGATTGAAACATGCTGGGCAGAAATTAATTCTCAATAGTTTGAATGAACATTACTGGCTCCTTAATGCTAATAGGGAGATAAAGTCTGTATTACATAAATGTTTAATTTGCTTTAAACTTAAAGCTAAGGCTGCTTCACAGCTCATGGGCTCTTTGCCATTGGATAGGGTGCGTATGTCTCGTCCATTTCAAATTGTGGGCACAGACTATGCTGGACCCTTCTATGTAAAACAGACTAGGGTTAGAAATCCAGTCATAACCAAGGCTTATGTTGTCATTTTTGTGTGTTTTACTACTAAAGCTATCCATATAGAATTAGCTTCCGATATGACGACTGAGACATTTTTAGCTTGTTTGAGAAGATTTATTTTTAGAAGAAATAAGCCCTCTAAGATTTACTGTGACAATGGATCATATTTTAGGGGAGCTAATAATGTTTTAAAAGACTTATATAATATGCAGTCTTCCACAAAACACCAAAACGATGTTATAAATTATTGTAACAGTGAAAGGATTCAATTCCATTTTATTCCCTCTTATTCTCCGATATTTGGTGGTTTGTGGGAAGCTGGCGTGAAGAGTATTAAATATCACTTAAAAAGAGTAATTTCAGATACTGTTTTGACATTTGAAGAATTGTACACAGTCTTAGTACAAATAGAAGGAATATTAAACTCTCGTCCTCTTACTGCTATGTCTAGAGATCAAAGTGATATGTCTTACTTAACGCCTGCGCATTTTTTAACTGGATCACCTATTACTTCATATCCAGAATTAAACCTAGTTGATACTAAAGTAGGTAAACTTAGTTTCTGGAAACAGTGTATGCAAATGCAGCAGAATTTTTGGAAGCAATGGCATAAGCAGTATTTAGTAACTTTGCAAAATAGACCTAAATGGCAAAATGTTCAGCCGAACTTGAAAGAAGGGATGTTAGTCCTTTTAAGGAATGAAAACGCTTCACCTTTGAAGTGGCCAGTTGGTAGAATCATTAATGTCTTTCCAGGCAAAGATGGAAGAGTTCGGGCTCTTGATATAAAAACATCTAAAGGGTCTATTGTTAAAACTAGTATCATGAACGTTTGCCCCTTGCCTCTAAATGATTCCTAAGTATATAATGTTTACTTATTATTAATAGTTTTTAAGTAGTATTATTCATTGATAGAGATAGATAACTCTATTATTCATGTATCTTTCTTAGGTATCAGTATTACTTTCTAAATTAGATTTTTTGCTAGAGGGCAGTTTACCACTTATTTTTGGTAAAAGTATAAGTTTATGCTTAGATTAAAATATCATAGAAGTTCCTAATTTATTTTGTTTGTAAAAATCTACGTAAAAATATATTTGAAGTAGGTTATTTATGTTTTGTTTTAACTTTGTATAACATTGTGTAAACTTTACACTGTAAGCTTATTTTGAGTGGTAGTATATTGGTTATACACTTATTTAAAAATCTCTAGAAGTTTCTTAATTATTTTGATTTAAACATAACAAACATTATACCTTTAAGTAGATTTTTTATTAAATTCATGGTAATTTCATTTGTAAAAATACTTATACCTCATAGTAGGATTTTTAGGTTTTATGATTGTTATTTAATTGTGTAAGAGTAAAGTAGTTAAACTCATTTTTTATTTTCTCAATTTATACTTACCTACTAATTGTTAGTGGAAACGTTCTTAAGTAACTTTTTGATTATTAATGTAACTTTGTTTATTGATACTTTTTCAAACTTAGTGGTTGGTACTTAGTGGTTGGTACTTACTTGATTTAAGATAATTTTAAGTGCCCCCCCAATCTGTTCAACCCGAACATGTATCCGAATTCCAAATATGATATAACCTGTGGTAGGGATAAAAAGAAATAAAACGACTTCCTGTTTAACCATGTAACTATAATGGTGGTTTTATTTTACTTCCATAAAATTAATTAATTAAAATCAGTGAAGTTCATTTCAAAACTTATCTTTGTGCTAAACAAAAGAATTGGTCCTTCGAACTTTCCGGCTCGAAGGACCAATTCTTTTGTTTAGCACAAAGATAAGTTTTGAAATGAACTTCACTGATTTTAATTAATTAATTTTGTGGAAGTAAAATAAAACCACCATTATAGTTACATGGTTAAACAGGAAGTCGTTTTATTATTCGGGTTCAATACTGGGTGATGTGGAAGGAAATATATGTTACCTGCATCTAAATTATAGTTGTTAATGTCATAATAAGTGGCATGATTTTCATCCAAATAATCTTGTATGAATTTTTTGTATTGCTGACATAATGTGTCATCTTTCACGAAACGTTTTTCTAAATTATACAATCTATGCAGAGCATAAGAGAAACTATCCCCTAATTGTATATTTTCCAAATCTAATTTAAGAGGCAAAGCCACAGAAAAGCGTTTGTTAATTAACTTTACAGAAGACCTAAAGCATTCCTCTGCTAACTGAAACTCTGTTGAACCCTCCTTGAAAACATTAGGTACCTTTTCACATTGCCAGAAATTATTAATATTATTATTTAAATCAAATAATAAAGCATCTTGATCACATTGTGTTAATAATGAATT
This sequence comes from Pectinophora gossypiella, assembly GCF_024362695.1. NCBI lineage: Eukaryota > Metazoa > Arthropoda > Insecta > Lepidoptera > Gelechiidae > Pectinophora > Pectinophora gossypiella. The sequence goes on from NC_065405.1 coordinate 7,796,897, forward strand.
ATCATTTTGAGGTTCAGACAAGTCCGATATTAAATTTGTTTTTGCTGCCTGCCCTGATAGGTATGTATGCACGGGTTCACTTACTTTAATATTAATACAATGATTAGAAGAATAAATCTTGCCAGATGAAACTGGTAAAGTCCCGGCGACAACATATCCGAAGCAGGTGTTAATTAAAAACGGCCCAGACGGCGTGAGGGGCAGCGATTCACGCTGCAAGACCTGGAAAAATATGTCACAACCTAATAATAATTGTATTTCTCCAGTTTTGTTGAAATTTTGATCAGCAAGCGTTATATGCGCTGGTATATCAAAATTATCAATTTTAAATGATTGCTGGGGCAAATCACAAGTGATATTTTTTACCACACAGCAGGACACATCAACTTTATATGTATTTATGGATGAACACACGGAAAATTCAGCCTTTTTAGTAATTTTATTTGTGCCCTCAACTACACCAGAGATAGATTGATTAACTGGGAATGTTTTGCAGTTTATCTTGTTTACTAAATTTTCTGTCACAAATGACACTTGAGAACCACTGTCCAATAGGGCTCTTGCATATGTCAAAGTCCCATTTTTGTTATATAAGCCAACCATAGCCGTTGGAAGCAGTACATCCCTTGACAAGCTAGTGTTAGACATAGATACCGCATTACATTCCCTATTCACCCCATCATCCATAGCAACAGCTGTATGAGATGAATCTTCACTGCTTGGCAACTGCACATGTAGAAGCGTATTGTGCCTCTGTTTGCATACAGCACACATGATGCGTAGCATGCATTTCCCTCGATGTTCATTCAGACACAGTGTACATAAATTATGATTTCTGACAAAAGCACACCTTTCTTTTACTGTAGCGATTTTAAATTTGTGACACTCGTATAATTTATGAGAAAGCTTGCAGTACTTACAGGCTGGCTGAGGCTTCTCTGCTGCCGCTACCCCGCTGACTTTAGGAGCTCGCGTAGACTTAGCAGTAAATGATGGCTGCTTCTCCTCAGAGGTGTTTTCCAGTGCCAATGCACGCTTCTCTAAATAATCAAGAAATTCAGATAGTGTGGGAACTTCTCTAGCATTTCTCTCAAGGTGGAAACCCCGGTAAGTATAGGTGTCAATCTTTTTAGCTAATATGTTAATGAGAAGTATATCCCAATGTTCCACTGGCTGTTTTAAGTTTTTTAAGGCTTCCATGTTAACATTAACAGTGCTAATGAGGGAACGCAGGTTGTGTGCAGTGCATTTAGTAAAAGCAGGCAAATCCAGTAAGCTGTCCACATGATAATTAATAATTTTAGGGGTATTGTCATACCTCTTTTCTAAGAGTTTGACAGCTGTGACGTAATTATCGTCGGTTAAAGGTAAATTTCTTATAAGCTCTAAGGCTTCCCCACTCAAATAAGAGCGTAAGTAATAAAGTTTTTCGCATGAACTTAATTTTTTGTCTGTGTGAATCACAGAACGAAACATGTTAATGAAAGGATAATATTCTACCACTTTCTCCCCATTAAAATTGGGTAAATTAATCTTTGGAAGGTTTTTAAACGTACCTGGGTTAGAATTCTCACCGCCATTCGGTTTGGCCTCGGTTTGTGGACCCGAGCAGGCTTTATCCAGCAGCCCAACAGACTCGTAATATTTGTCCTCATATTCGCCGTAATTTTCAGCGTCCTCGTCGGCCAGCACTAGAATCGCCTTGTTTAACTGCATATATTCTTGAAAAGCCTCCGATATGCGAAGACGTTTTTCACGTAAGGCTTCACGCGAGGTAGCCGCCATTGCATCAGCATCGTGGCAAAAGTTGTTTAGCCGTGACAAAGTCCCCTTGATATATCCCCGCTCGGCGACGAGAGCTTTTAACTTTGCCTTATCTTCACTCATTTTGAAAATCTAGAAAGATACACCAAGAGAAACTAAATAAAATTACGTGCCTGAATAGGTACTGCTTTGGTAAAAAAAACCTTTTGTAACAAAACGATAAGAACCTTAACTATACTTACATGTACTATATGTAAAAGGTATCTTATTATATATTTTTTACAACCAATTATGCTTTTCTTTGCCAAATTATAAATTATACAAAATCGAACACGAAATAAAATCGTAAACATAAGCCGCACACGCTTCGAAATGAAGTTAGTCAAGTACGTTTTTCTTTTTTCAATGTTGCCAACCTGACAGCTGCGCCGTTCGGATACACGCAGTACGCTCGATTTAGCTGCGTTCGATGATGATCGATTATGAAAAACGTGAATAGCCCGCCTTATTTTATTTACCGTCTCTTTCGTTTTTACTTGGAATGACCGAAATGGAGTGACGATACGACTTGAAGTTCTTGCTGTTTCGAAGGAAATTTGAGATGGCTCTTCCGTTTCAACGCAGTGATGACAACTTGACACGTTCTTCGCCGCTGCTTGGTTGGTACACGCTATACGACGTAAAATAAAAAGGCAAAATACACCCAAATATGGCCGCAAAAAATGGTTGCGAAATTTTTGCAATTCTGCAATATTGATCACGGGTCGAAAATATAGACACCGTATGATGCATAAAATGATGAAATACACGTTGAAAATTCTTCAAACTGTAGATATGAGGATAACTTGGTGAGTAATATGCCGTCGCGCTAACACGCCGGTAATTTGCGACGGTTTCAACAACAGCAATTTTCACAATAAATTTTAATCCCCTTCAGGAACTCGCCACAGGGAAGGTCTTCTCCACACCGGTCGGTACTTTTGTGCCCAAATGCAGCCTCCCACTCGCAGATTCTTCGTAATGACGCAAATACGGTCGCAAAGAACGAGGGGATCGTATAAAGACGCAGCTTACTATTTGTGCAGACTCACGTATATTCCGCCGGTAATTTAGTGGATAAAAAGGACTTATATTCCACTCGAAGGACTAGTTCTTTTGCTCGAAGGACCAATTCTTTTGTTTAGCACAAAGATAAGTTTTGAAATGAACTTCACTGATTTTAATTAATTAATTTTGTGGAAGTAAAATAAAACCACCATTATAGTTACATGGTTAAACAGGAAGTCGTTTTATTATTCGGGTTCAATACTGGGTGATGTGGAAGGAAATATATGTTACCTGCATCTAAATTATAGTTGTTAATGTCATAATAAGTGGCATGATTTTAAATAAGTATATAACCAATATACTACTACTCAAAATAAGCTTACAGTGTAAAGTTTACACAATGTTAAAACAAAACATAAATTACCTACTTCAAATATATTTAAACGTAGATTTTTACAAACTGCATAAATTAGGAACTTCTAGAGATCTTAATCTAAGCATAAACTTGTACTTTTACCAAAAATAAGTGGTAAACTGCCCTCTAGCAAAAAATCTAATTTAGAAAGTAACACTGATACCTAAGAAAGCTACATGAATAATAGAGTTATCTATCTCTATCAATGAATAATAACTATTTAAAACTATTAATAATAAGTAACTTTAAATACTTAGGAATCATTTAGAGGCAAGGGGCAAACATTCATGATACTAGTTTTAACAATAGACCCTTTAGATGTTTTTATATCAAGAGCCCGAACTCTTCCATCTTTACCTGGAAAGACATTAATGATTCTACCAACAGGCCACTTCAAAGGTGAAGCGTTTTCATTCCTTAAAAGGACTAACATCCCTTCTTTCAAGTTCGGCTGAACATTTTGCCATTTAGGTCTATTTTGCAAAGTTACTAAATACTGCTTATGCCATTGCTTCCAAAAATTCTGCTGCATTTGCATACACTGTTTCCAGAAACTAAGTTTACCTACTTTAGTATCAACTAGGTTTAATTCTGGATATGAAGTAATAGGTGATCCAGTTAAAAAATGCGCAGGCGTTAAGTAAGACATATCACTTTGATCTCTAGACATAGCAGTAAGAGGACGAGAGTTTAATATTCCTTCTATTTGTACTAAGACTGTGTACAATTCTTCAAATGTCAAAACAGTATCTGAAATTACTCTTTTCAAGTGATATTTAATACTCTTCACGCCAGCTTCCCACAAACCACCAAATATCGGAGAATAAGAGGGAATAAAATGGAATTGAATCCTTTCACTGTTACAATAATTTATAACATCATTTTGGTGTTTTGTGGAAGACTGCATATTATATAAGTCTTTTAAAACATTATTAGCTCCCCTAAAATATGATCCATTGTCACAGTAAATCTTAGAGGGCTTATTTCTTCTAAAAATAAATCTTCTCAAACAAGCTAAAAATGTCTCAGTCGTCATATCGGAAGCTAATTCTATATGGATAGCTTTAGTAGTAAAACACACAAAAATGACAACATAAGCCTTGGTTATGACTGGATTTCTAACCCTAGTCTGTTTTACATAGAAGGGTCCAGCATAGTCTGTGCCCACAATTTGAAATGGACGAGACATACGCACCCTATCCAATGGCAAAGAGCCCATGAGCTGTGAAGCAGCCTTAGCTTTAAGTTTAAAGCAAATTAAACATTTATGTAATACAGACTTTATCTCCCTATTAGCATTAAGGAGCCAGTAACGTTCATTCAAACTATTGAGAATTAATTTCTGCCCAGCATGTTTCAATCGTAAATGTTCTTTTAGAATGAGTAGTCTAGTAATATTAGACTGTTTTGGCAAGATAATAGGATGACGCTGACTGAAAGTCAGGTCTGCGTTTTGTAAACGCCCTCCCACTCTTAGTAAGCCTTCAGAATCTAAGAAAGGATTTAAATTATTTAAATTGGACTTTAAAACATTATTTGACTTTAAAGACTTTATCTCTTGCATAAAATGCTTCTCTTGGTCAAGTTTGATAATAGAAAGCAAGGCAGAATTCAGTTCTTCAGGACATAAATTACCCTTTTTCTTGTTTACATTTTTTGCATTGCAATTATAAATAAATCGGTTTACATAACACATAATCCTGGTTAGCTTTTCAAGGTCAGAATATTTATCTAACACATCATACATAGAATTTTTGATATTACACAAATTACATGTTTCTTTTTCTACTTTTAGTTCTGTAATAGCAATTACTTGACTTTTACCTTTACCATCTGAATGTACATAATCATAACTATGTAAATATTCTGGTCCATTAAACCATAATTCTCCCAATTTGGACTTGAGTGACTGAGGTGATAAGCCCCTAGATAAACAATCCGCAGGATTCTCACTGGTACATACATAATGCCACTGAAAATTTGAAGTAAATTTTTGTATTTGTTTCACTCTATTGTGAACATAAACACCCAATTTTTCAGGCTCAGTGCCCACCCACGCAAGTACAATCTGGGAATCAGAATAAAGAAAGGTTTTTACATTATATTTTAGACTTAAAACGTCATATACTTTCTTAGCCAACATAGACAATAATAAAGCACCGTTTAATTCTAACCTAGGTGTAGTAAGTTTCTTATTTTTCGGGTTTATACGAGATTTAGAACACAATAGGTTAACTTTAACATTTTTGTTGTCATCAACAACTCTAATATACAAACAGCACCCGTATGCAATATCAGAAGCGTCAGTATAACCTACTAACTCCAACGATTGCGAGGAAAACACATTAATATTTCTAGGTACATCAATAGAAGACATTTTTACCAAAGCAGTAGCAAAGTTGACCCATTCCGTATTTAGGGCATCAGGTAAATAATCATCCCATTTTAGATCTAAAAACCACACCTTTTGCATGAAGTGCTTAGCTTGCACTATCACTGGACCTATCAGACCTAACGGATCAAAAAATTGGCTTATAAAGCTGAGAACTTGTCTCTTGGTGTATCTCTCAAGGATTTCAGCTTGAGGACAACGCATAGATAAGGCATCAGTAGACACATCATAGGATAAACCTAGAGTTTTCATACATACATTACCATTTTCCTTTAAATCACGATTACCTAAATATTGCAATTCTAATGGAATATCTTTCAATATTTCTGGACAGTTTGAAAACCACTTATGCAGGGAGAAACTCGCCTCGCTCATAAGTTTAACTAATTCGTCCTTGATACGACATAACTCAGAAATATCCTGGCTACCACATTGAATATCATCCATGTAACTAGAATGTTTTAAAACAAAGGATGCTAATGGATATTCATTTTCGAAATTATTAGCTAGTTCCATCAAACAGCGAGTAGCTAGAAATGCCGAACTTTTTAAACCATATGTAACAGTTTTTAACTGTATACATTGTACTGGATCATTACAAGAATTTCGCCATAATATATTCTGCAAACAACAGAATGGTTCATCAACAAGTATTTGCCTGTACATAGCTTTCACATCACATAGTAAAATATACCTATAAGTTCTTAATAACACCAATATATCAAACAATTCACTTTGGACAACATCTCCGTTGAGCATTATATCATTTAAACATAAACCGCGCTTCGTTTTCATGCTCGCGTCAAATACGGCTCGCACGGGAGTCGTTTTACTATTCGGGTTCAATACTGGGTGATGTGGAAGGAAATATATGTTACCTGCATCTAAATTATAGTTGTTAATGTCATAATAAGTGGCATGATTTTCATCCAAATAATCTTGTATGAATTTTTTGTATTGCTGACATAATGTGTCATCTTTCACGAAACGTTTTTCTAAATTATACAATCTATGCAGAGCATAAGAGAAACTATCCCCTAATTGTATATTTTCCAAATCTAATTTAAGAGGCAAAGCCACAGAAAAGCGTTTGTTAATTAACTTTACAGAAGACCTAAAGCATTCCTCTGCTAACTGAAACTCTGTTGACCCCTCCTTGAAAACATTAGGTACTTTTTCACATTGCCAGAAATTATTAATATTATTATTTAAATCAAATAATAAAGCATCTTGCTCACATTGTCTTAATAATGAACTATCATTTTGAGGTTCAGACAAGTCAGATATTAAATTTGTTTTTGCTGCCTGCCCTGATAGGTATGTATGCACGGGTTCACTTACTTTGATATTAATACAGTGATTAGAAGAATAAATCTTGCCAGATGAAACTGGTAGAGTCCCGGCGACAACATATCCGAAGCAGGTGTTAATTAAAAACGGCCCAGACGGCGTGAGGGGCAGCGATTCACGCTGCAAGACCTGGAAAAATATGTCACAACCTAATAATAATTGTATTTCTCCAGTTTTGTTGAAATTTTGATCAGCAAGCGTTATATGCGCTGGTATATCAAATTTATCAATTTTAAATGATTGCTGGGGCAAATCACAAGTGATATTTTTTACCACACAGCAGGACACATCAACTTTATATGTATTTATAGATGAACACACGGAAAATTCAGCCTTTTTAGTAATTTTATTTGTGCCCTCAACTACACCAGAGATGGATTGATTAACTGGGAAGGTTTTGCAGTTTATCTTGTTAGCTAAATTTTCTGTCACAAATGACACTTGAGAACCACTGTCCAATAGGGCTCTTGCATATGTCAAAGTCCCATTTTTGTTATATAAGCCTACCATAGCCGTTGGAAGCAGTACATCCCTTGACAAGCTAGTGTTAGACATAGATACCGCATTACATTCCCTATTCACCCCATCATCCATAGCAACAGCTGTATGTGATGAATCTTCACTGCTTGGCAACTGCACATGTAGAAGCGTATTGTGCCTCTGTTTGCATACAGCACACATGATGCGTAGCATGCATTTCCCTCGATGCTCATTCAGACACAGTGTACATAAATTATGATTTCTGACAAAAGCACACCTTCCTTTTACTGTAGCCATCTTAAATTTGTGACACTCGTATAATTTATGAGAAAGCTTGCAGTACTTACATGCTGGCTGAGGCTTCTCTGCTGCCGCTACCCCGCTGACTTTAGGAGCTCGCGTAGACTTTGCAGTAAATGATGGCTGCTTCTCCTCCGAGGTGTTTTCCAGTGCCAATGCACGCTTCTCTAAATAATCAAGAAATTCAGATAGTGTGGGAACTTCTCTAGCATTTCTCTCAAGGTGGAAACCCCGGTAAGTATAGATGTCAATCTTTTTAGCTAGTATGTTAATGAGAAGTATATCCCAATGTTCCACTGGCTGTTTTAAGTTTTTTAAGGCTTCCATGTTAACATTAACAGTGCTAATGAGGGAACGCAGGTTGTGTGCAGTGCATTTAGTAAAAGCAGGCAAATCCAGTAAGCTGTCCACATGATAGTTAATAATTTTAGGGGTATTGTCATACCTCTTTTCTAAGAGTTTGACAGCTGTGACGTAATTATCGTCGGTTAAAGGTAAATTTCTTATAAGCTCTAAGGCTTCCCCACTCAAATAAGAGCGTAAGTAATAAAGTTTTTCGCATGAACTTAATTTTTTGTCTGTGTGAATCACAGAACGAAACATGTTAATGAAAGGATAATATTCTACCACTTTCTCCCCATTAAAATTGGGTAAATTAATCTTTGGAAGGTTTTTAAACGTACCTTGGTTAGAATTCTCACCGCCATTCGGTTTGGCCTCGGTTTGTGGACCTGAGCAGGCTTTATCCAGCAGCCCAACAGACTCGTAATATTTGTCCTCATATTCGCCGTAATTTTCAGCGTCCTCGTCGGCCAGCACTAAAATCGCCTTGTTTAACTGCATATATTCTTGAAAAGCCTCCGACATGCGAAGACGTTTTTCACGTAAGGCCTCACGCGAGGTAGCCGCCATTGCATCAGCATCGTGGCAAAAGTTGTTTAGTCGTGACAAAGTCCCCTTGATATATCCCCGCTCGGCGACGAGAGCTTTTAACTTTGCCTTATCTTCACTCATTTTGAAAATCTAGAAAGATACACCAAGAGAAACTAAATAAAATTACGTGCCTGAATAGGTACTGCTTTGGTAAAAAACCTTTTGTAACAAAACGATCAAAACCTTAACTATACTTACATGTATTATATGTAAAAGGTATCTTATTATATATTTTTTACAACCAATTATATTTTTCTTTGCCAAATTATAAATTATACAAAATCGAACACGAAATAAAATCGTAAACATAAGCCGCACACGCTTCGAAATGAAGTTAGTCAAGTACGTTTTTCTTTTTTCAATGTTGCCAACCTGACAGCTGCGCGTTCGGATACACGCAGTACACTCGATTTAGCTGCGTTCGATGATGATCGATTATGAAAAACGTGAATAGCTCCGCCTTATTTTATTTACCGTCTCTTTCGTTCTTACTTGGAATGACCGAAATGGAGTGACGATACGACTTGAAGTTCTTGCTGTTTCGAAGGAAATTTGAGATGGCTCTTCCGTTTCAACGCAGTGATGACAACTTGACACGTTCTTCGCCGCTGCTTGGTTGGTACACGTTATACGACATAAAATAAAAAGGTAAAATACACCCAAATATGGCCGCAAAAAATGGTTGCAAAATTTTTGCAATTCTGCAATATTGATCACGGGTCGAAAATATAGACACCGTACGATGCATAAAATGATGAAATTCACGTTGAAAATTCTTCAAACTGTAGATATGAGGATAACTTGGTGAGTAATATGCTGTCGCGCTCACACGCCGGTAATTTACGACGGTTTCAACAACAGCAATTTTCACAATAAATTTTAATCCCCTTCAGGAACTCGCCACAGGGAAGGTCTTCTCCACACCGGTCGGTACTTTTGTGCCCAAATGCAGCCTCCCACTCGCAGATTCTTCGTAATGACGTAAATACGGTCGCAAAGAACGAGGGGATCATATATAGACGCAGCTTACTATTTGTGCAGACTCACGTATATTCCGCCGGTAATTTAGTGGATAAAAAGGACTTATATTCCACTCGAAGGACTAGTTCTTTTGCTCGAAGGACCAATTCTTTCATAACCAATGACAAAGTGTTCATTGTCATAACTTTTACATTCATTGACCTCGTATGTCACAGAATATGGTGAAAACTGCTAACAAGTATTAGTTTTTAGCCGTTTTCTCACTGTAAGTACAGTCTTGATATATCTACCTATGATTGTATACTATAGCACATTAGCTTGGTCAATTAATTTAGATTCGGACTGGACATATTTTAGGAGGCGGCTTTTTAAATTAAACCTTAATAATTGTGTTCAATGCACTACATTTTAATCAAAAATACATAAGACAGACTACCTTTATGCATTGATGATGTTATAAAGCTGAATAAACGTTATGAGACATTAGGCGGCACTAAATGGGCAGCAATTATTAAGCACCATTTCGTCCTAAGATACGTCGACAAAATACGAGTGACCGGCGATTCTGACGGACACGAAGCATGTGCCCCGCACACGACATGCCATGCTATGGGTTAGATTACGTGCGTAGCATGTGCTTCGCCACGAATATGAAGGTAGGTACTTACACAAATTGTGAATCGGGCACATGCCTCGCCTTATAACAATTTGCCGACTTTCAAATTATGCCAGCAACAATCGCTAATTTAGCAAATTACTTTCATCATCACCGTAAAAGTAATTAGAATTCACGTGCAGTGTGAAGATCGTCGCTTAACAAATTTCATTATTTAAATAATAATGGCCAAATAACAAAGCTCATCGTGTGTGGAAAGCAGACTCATCATGAAAGGGAAATGTTTACGATAATGTTTCAGGGTTTTTAATACGAAGGTGCTTAATTAAACAGGTTTATCGGATTACGTATTCCGTTTTACGTGCGCAAATTAAAAGGTAGTGATCGAACGTGTATCATTTTAATGTACTTATAATAAATCTATTTTTTCAAAAAGTTTCGTTGATTGATTGATGTTTTTATGGACAGTAAGTACATAAATACATTCAAGCTTTATAATTGCAATTTGTTTTCTAAACTGACGAGGTCAGCCATTTTTCTACGCAAGTTAAAACCATTTGAAGCCTACACAACATCAATCTCTCCATTGGTTATGCCTGTATTTTTTTAAAGGCTGCGCTAGCGTTTTATTACGCAGTTCAGACTAAATGACAACACTAGAATATGTTTAGTACCATGATCTGGTACGAAATGAAAGTTAAAGAATGCTCCATTCATCCCGAGGGAAGCCGTGATTGTGTTCTGTTTAGCTCGATATATGGAAAGCCAGTGATGACTAGACCCCATTTCTTAGTGGTCCTACTTACGGTACTTACGGTAGTCTGACCATACGAGAAAAAATACATTTGTCCTTAAAATGTAAAGTTTTTTACATTATTTCAAATGACATCACGAAATAGTTAGGTCATTCGGTCTTCAGGCTCAGTTGCAGGTGTAAAGATTTTTACGGTGAAATAAAGGTTGACTTTGATAATAATTTGCCTTACGTGCTCAGTGAGGTGTGTTGTTAGAGATACTATGCGTACATACATTTTCCCCGATACCGACCCCGCCGGCGTGGTCGACGATTTCCCTCATTCAGCGCTTATCGCTATCGACCCACTAGGGTCGATTAATTCTTTCAAATATTTTTCCTCTCAGACGACGCCCTGAGCCGAGGTTCGCGCCCAACTGGGCACCCTCAGGCCTGTTGTCTTAAACGTTGTACCGGGTGAGAGCCTTCAGCGCTCCCCATTTGTCCGGCCAAGTAGTTAATGCCATCTGCGGCAAATCTACAATAAGTCAAAAAAAAAAATCAGACTCAGAGACACTAGGATAAAATATACACATTTTAAAAGGTCACATTTTATCCAAACTATGTCTTTTACCAGCGGGCCTGCCGTAAGCACGCGACTCTTTCTCGCCGCGACAGAGTTCGTCTGTATCTTTCTGAGCAGTACTGTGAGAGAATGACGGGTGACGTATGTCGAGGCGAGAAAGAGTCGCGCGCTTCTGGTGCTAAGCCCGTTGATCTTAATTTTAATAATTGTCTTTGAGAGTAGTCTAGGCTCTAAATAATTGGGTATACAGGTCTAAAATAAAGTTGGCAGTAGAAATAACTGTAGCAAAAAATACTCATATTGCATAGACATGTTGCAATATTTAATTTATAGCAGTCAAGCTGTAGTAGTAAATGGTGCTAGTAAAACAGGTGGAGGTGACAAAGACTTTCTGCTTCCTTAAAGCGAACTAAGTAAACTTTAAGTAGGTAAGTATTTAACCTAGATATCTCACTTTGATTTGAGTTTCCTCCTTCCTTTTCTAATGCTGATGAATAGTCAGTAGACCGCAGCGAATCGTTGGTCCAGAAACTGTGTAATGGGACTCACCTAGTTTTCTATTAGAAATGAACGAATGGCAAAGTTTATAAATTTACTTACAAATAGTTTTGTGTTATTATGCGTTCTTCCAAATATGTCACGCTCTGCAGCAACGCTATAATTTGAAGGTAAGGGTCTTGGCATAGAAAAGTTAAGAATTGGACGACAGAAATTAGAATATGTTCATACGAATTATGTAAAAATTCAACGTGTGTTTAATTGCTAATACCTACCGTTTTGTTTTACAGCTATATTACGAGTAAAATGTGTTCACGGTGATTGTAACGACCTCCGTGGTCCAGTGGTTGAGCGTTGGGCTCGCGATCTGGAGGTCCTGGGTTTGATTCCCGGTGGGGAGATATTACAAAAATTACTTTGTGGTCCCTAGTTTGGTTAGGACATTACAGGCTGATCACCTGATTTTCCGAAAGTAAGATGATCTGTCCTTTGAAAGGCACGTTAAGCCGTTGGTCCCGGTTACTACTTACTGGTGTAAGTAGTCGTTACATGAGCCATATCAGGGGCCTTTGGCGGTTCAATATTAACCCTGCCACCATTTTAATTTGTTAAATATTTTTTAGAAACATCTAAAAACCTTTCTGAAACAGATTGTCTAAACTGAAATTTGGGATCACGGTGTTGCCGCGTTTAGTTTCAACGCACGAGAATACGTTGCCGGTTGAATATCAATTCACAGGCAAACGTTAACGCCGCTCTTGCCCTCATACTAATTAAGACATGTTAGTTTTGAACGGGAATTGCTTGCGTTCGGTTTGTCTTCCTTTACACATGCTCATAGAATAAGCTTATGTGTAAAATTCTATTTACCTTCGTACTTCTGACAAACTTCGGGTGTAACCTTGGCGTGTATTTGGCTTGTCTTGTGACCTCTTTGTCTGTCCATTGCTTGGAAAATTTAGTCTGGTTTCTTCACCAACCCCAGGTAAAACAACGTGGTAGACATGCTCTGTACCCTTTCGACCTTCACCTCCCTAGAGTTATCCCGTTTTTACAGGGTTCGCTTACCTAATATTAAGATTCGACAGGTGCGGTTTCAGAAGCGACTGCCTGTCTGGCCTTCCAACCCGAAGGGAAAACCAGCCCAAATACAGATTAGGTCGTATATTCCAGAAAACACATATTTTTTGGGTAGGTATTGTAGCATAGTACAAACTCAGCACATATTGGCCTTTCGTTCTGGCCGTCAATCATTTTAAATTTCGAAATTCTCATTCCGTTCCGCATTTCCTTTCATTTTACATTGACTCATTGCATCCCCAACCTTCATAAGAACAACATAAATATATTATACTGTTTAGCTCTAGCCGTGCCCTCTAAACCCCCGATACCGACCCCGCCGGCGTGGTCGACGATTTCCCTCATTCAGCGCTTATCGCTATCGACCGACTAGGGTCGATTAATTCTTTCAAATATTTTTCCTCTCAGACGACGCCCTGAGCCGAGGTTCGCGCCCAACTGGGCACCCTCAGGCCTGTTGTCTTAAACGTTGTACCGGGTGAGAGCCTTCAGCGCTCCCCATTTGTCCGGCCAAGTAGTTAATGCCATCTGCGGCAAATCTACAATAAGTCACGTCAAAAAAAAAAAAAAAAGAAAAAAAAAAAGTGCCCTCTAATTCTGGAATTGTTTGTGAAGTGTTATTAATAAACTACTTATATGTATTCCTGCTGAATTTAATACGTTAGTTTGACATAGTTATCACCAATCATTCCTCTACTCTGTCGGCATGTCGGGATACCATCCTCACCACCCATCGTGCCGCAGTACTGTGTGGGTTTCTCCATTATGTTTTCCTTCACCTTGAACCTGCGCCCCTGCATTGAGTGTCAAGCGTTATACCAACCAACGAAACTATTAAAGGCCTGTTTTCAACGCTCTATTGTTGCAGTTGCTATTTCTGTTCGAATTCCGGCTAGGGCTTTAAATTCGACTTTATGAGTTTGAATTTATGTATAGATCATAGATAATTGATATCACGTGGTTTTGTGCCCGGTTATTAATAGGGTCGCCCCCTATTACATGGAACTTAAACATAGCTGCGAGCAGTGGGTGTGTGTTCTATACACCTTTGTCTATCCGGGGATGGAGGCGTGATTCTATGTTATGTATTTCTGGTTTGCTCAAAATTTGCCATTATTAACGAGGGACTTTCCAGGCTAAGTTCCCCAAAAATAATACAGGTCCAGATTTAACGTGATATTATTACCTATTTTCTCATTACTCGGGTATTTGCATACATACACATGCATAAACAGCCTACATACGTCCACTGCTGGGCACAGGCCTCCCCGCAATCAACTGGAAGGGGTATGGAGCATACTCCACCACGCTGCTCCAATACGGGTTGGTGGAGGTGATTTTACGGCTAATAGCCGGGACCAACGGCACTTACATAACACAATTACATAATTTATCAACAATATAATGTGACAGAATCATAGAGCTTTGGATCAGATTAATATAGAATTATGTTGCTACCTTTATTGCTTCTCTTTATTTTGATTAGAATAATAATAGGTGGAAGATGTGTTGTGCCGGGGTGTAATAATAAGGGACATCATTTATACCCAAAACCATTGATAAGAATTGCATTATGTATGTTATCCATGAAATTAGAAGGTTCATGGATTAGATGGACTAATGTTATGGGCGATAGGCTGATCCCTTATCACCATAAGGTTCATCATATCCATCTTAGGACTTCGTATCAACAGTGGCTGCAAGTTGTCTTTGATTACTTGTGGCTCTGCCCACCCCATTTGGGATTACGGGCGTGAGTTTATGTATGTATGTAGAAGGTTCATCGAAGGCAATATTTTACAGCGTCACCAATTTTTCTTTGGGAAACGTAACCTGGAAAGTGCCTTATTGTCGACGAGCAAGCTGGACTTCTATTGATGCGGAAGGACTTCTGGCCTTGCACCACCAAAGCGGCGCAAAATGTATCAACATGAGTGGTTTTCTTTTTAAGTCATTCTTTAATATATATATAGGTTATGGTATTTATTGAATGGGCCTTTGTAGCCCGAAATAAATAGATTATTATCATTAATTAATAAGAATGTGCTTTCCCAGTTGTTCAGCATGTCAATGAAATCAATACATCTCACAAATGTAGCAATAGTTTGACTAAGCTGTAGGTACCCAAAGACAGATAAAGGTGGATAATGTAAAATCACAATACAATACATACTATTGGTGCCTGTAATACAGGTGTTCTAAGCACGGGCACCGACGCACCTACTATTTGAGAATTTAAGAACCTTAACATAACATAACATAACAAATACTTTATTGCACAAACAGGAAAAAACAAAATACAAAAGAAAAGAGAAATAGAATTAGTACAATAGGCGGCCTTATTGCTAAGTAGCAATCTCTTCCAGGCAACCTTTAAGTATAGGAGATATTGAATATTAAGTAATATAGCGGGATAGTGCAGCATGGGAATACTTGTGCATATAAAAATAAATACACTTTCGACTACATAAACTACATAATAATAATACACATAAATATAATTGTTATAATAAATAAATATCACTACTTAAACTACTACATATACTATGGAAGAAAAGGAGTAGATAGATTATGAAGATGAAGAGGAAATAGAGGTAAGGAAATGCGCCTTGACTTGCCGTTTAAAGGACTCCAATGACGAAGCTCTCCTAATGCTTTCAGGCAGAGAATTCCACAAACGGACAGCTTGCACCGTGAAAGACTATGTAAACACTATGTACCCACAATTATGAACAATAAAACATTTTGATTTTTTTTGAATACACACAATAAAACGTCTATTCTAGTAACACGCTTCTCTTGGGCGAAGATGTAGTGCATACTTAACCACTTCACTTTGCAGCAGATTCATGTAATTCTAAATTAGTACTCGTACTAGTCTATTCTATAAAGTGAGCAAAGCTACGGTAGGTACAAATCGATGTTGGAGTTCTGAATTTCAGTAAATCGGTACTGAAATCGGCGGCAAAACATGAGTAATGTCTGCCATGTGGCTTTAGTGATTTTAAAAGCATTACCTACTAGGATATTTCGGTAGTGGATCGGTCGTATATATCTTTGGTAGTGCTTTGAGACTTGTTCCATTTGTTCACTGTTTTGCTCACACGCGTTGACAAAATATAGAAAAGTTGAACTTGGAGATTAAAAAAGCCACATCGAAACAAATTAATCGAAAAAAAAAAAACAATAATGTAATTTGACATTTGCGCAAATGCGCCATGCAAACAAATATTGCTATTTGACAGCAATATAGCTTTTTTAGATGTATTGCTTCGATATGGCCTTTTTAGGACCTTGTTTTGCATCAATGTCCTGCCTTTTTGTTATTGTTATGCTGACGAAGGACATCGTATTCTGGTCGTGTAATAGTGTTTGTGGTACGTACACTCCCGGATTTATGACTTTTATTTTGCACTGTCTATCCCGCTAGCTTTTGTTACATTCATTTCCTATACCTAGAAAGGTTGCCTGGATGAATAGCTACCTTAACAATAAGGCTGCCTGTTGTACCAACTAACTGATAATAATTGTTTATTAGGTGTTTGAGTGCAATAAAGATTTTTGTATACTGCTATGAAATTATTCAAAACGAACGAAAGACTACATAATAGTGATAGGTTGTCTGTCAGTGTGTCATTTTGCATAAAGTCGTGAAAGAAGTGAAAACTAATGTGACCAAACCCTTATGGATGACTCAAGACTAAAGTGAAATAAAATCGGTAGCATAAAGCCATAACTTTAACCTAATTGGAACTTCCTTAATGGAACGAAAATGACATAAGTTTAAAATCAATAAACTTGCTGCCTCTTTAGGATAAGCCCCTAAACCGTCACTAAATGGAGCTAAAAGACCAGTGGAATTACTTTCTAGGAATTATCCTCGAAGCAGCAGTTGTTAAATTGCACAAAGACTAGAATTTAATGCTTCCAGCGACTTCTCTTGCGAATTAAATTTATAAGACTTTGGATGTAGGAGCCTTTAGTCATCTGTTACCGTTGGCTCTTATATTTATAGAATTTTATTGCACTAATTTACGAAAGTTTTATTTACTGAAGTGCTTTTATGTGTTATTTTTTATTATTATTTTTGCTATTGCTCAGAGTGCTGTCATTTGCTTCCGGTCATTTCATTTCCTTCATCAACTCGCAACTTTTTCTCTGACAAAAAGACGGCAAAAACAGTTTCAATAAGCAACTATCTTCCCGACAATAATCGACGTGGAAACAAGAACATTTGCGGTTTTTAATACGCTTTGATTCACTGGAAGAGTAAGCAGAGCTTTCATTTTGCGGCAAAGACAAACGCTAGTCGGTATTGCAGCCGGCGCGATCCGCCTCGCAAGCAAATCTTTGCGTTCAACCAAAGATATGAAAACGCCGTCTTATTGGGAGCCATACTCGATTGCACTCGTGTTTCAGGCCAGGAGTTTATTAGTTCTCTCGACAGTGGACGACTTTAAGAAAACTCTGAAATTAGCTCATTTTATAAATTAAATGTTGCCTCGGCAAGAGCAAGGGGTTTAAAATGACCACATCGAAGCAACTCATCTAAGAAAGCAATATTGCGATTTGACATTTGCGCATTTAACACTTACTTTTACATGCGCAAATGTCAAATCGCAATATTGCTTTCTTAGATGAATTGCTTCGATGTGTCCATTTTAACCCCCTTGGTTATATAATGTAATATCATTGTTATATTGTTTCAAACTATTTAACCATATCAGCAGTTTGTAGGTACAAGTTAGAATGCGTGTGGTAAAATGACACGATTATTTTATACAAAATAATAAACAAGTATTTGTATGAAAAAATACGTCATTTAAAAAAATATTTAAGCTCCACCTCGTATTTAAATAATTATAGCAGTTTCTGTATAATAAGTTAATAAGTACATTTACTTAATTCGGTGATATGTAGCCTTTACTTACTAAAAGCTCATCCATGTAGAAGAACAGTCTTTTCTTTCAAGTTTTACGGCATTGCAAGTAGAGTACACTTAAAACATTAGATATTATACTCAAAGGAGTTTGTGTAGACAAACCAATATATCAGAACGGAAACCAATTCTCAATAGCGTTTACTCTTAGAAATAGAGCTATAAAAGAAAACGGTCTTACAATCTATACAAAGTAAACCCTATAATAGATTATAAGACAACATGATCAAGAAAATATTATTAAGTATAGAGTAAATCTCGTTATGTCTTGCGTTGTCTTCTCATGGCAAATCTATACTTTTTGAACATGATTCGCAAAAGTTGTTGGATTTACATGCTTGAAGTTTCTTTTCCAGGAAAGGTTTCCTTTAATTCTAGAAAGTATACGTTTATATTATGGAGTACTAAGAAAATTCTAAATGTGAGACACACAAAGTAACGAACTTTACAAGTGGTATCTAAGCAAGCATATATCTCAAAAGGAACGTTACACGCCTTACTAGAACCCGACCCGTTCCAAAGCGGGAATAAAGTCGTTGTTAAAATGATAAAAATCTCGTTTCTTTTTCGAGTTTGTGTACTCCGTGTCGTATTCAACTCGTTTCGTAAAATTCAATTTTGGGAATTTGTTTCCTCCCGTCGAATGGTGTGCGGAATACTGATGTGGCCCCGAGAGTTTCTACAAGTACCCACTTTTTATTTTAACAACATGAAATATTTACTGCTTTGAACCATTTGACGTTTTAATATAGCCATTGTTCTGTATAAATCTCGTATCTGTCGAGGCTTACATGAGACTCAAACATCATATATTTCAAACAAAGTTTTATAATTAGAATTTAATTATAGGAATATACTTACTTGAGTTATCATTTTCATTAAGCGTAATAATTATGATGAAATTGAATCATGGAAATACTGACGATATCATCGAATGGTAATTCAAATGAAAATATTATAATGTTATGAAAAGAACATCGATCTCGTTACGAATGTTACATTTTCTTCTCATCCGAATTAGGCGTAGGTTCGGTACCTATTAATAAAATCGGTATGTATTTATATATCGAGCGTATGTTTAGAATTTGACTTATTGGATTTTGATATTATAGAAGTTAAAGACTTGACTTCAAAGGCCAATCTGTTTGAGATATTTTTGTAAATTACCCAGACAGCGCCGGTTATACCGGAGGCATAATGTAGTGTTTCGTCGAGCAGGCTCCTCTTCTTGTTCATCAGTTATGATGCGTTTATGCAATATTCTTCGTGCAGTGTAGAATGTGGAATGCAGCAAAAATTAGAGTAGCTGTATGATACTGGCGCTCCACTTACCGAAACGTAAAATGAACTCTAGAGAGTTGTTCTAAAAACGAGATTTTATTATTGTTTATTTAAAATGGTATGGTAAGATACGTTGGTCTAACAGAATGCTCGGTGAGGCGTGGTGTACTTAGTTCATATTGGTACCTCTGACTACCTCAATTGGGCTATAGTCGTGAGCTTATGTCGTGTGCTAAAGTATACAGCATTTAAATGTATATTGTTATACTTGCTCGTATCATCCAATTCAATAATAAAGGTGAAAGGTGTATGCGAAGTCGACAACACGCTGCCGGCAAGGAAAGGATGACTAGATAATCGTAGTTTCCATCTCAACATCACGTAATTTAACCTCTAAACTTAAGATAACACGGAACAAGAAGCGAAGGTACTAGTATACTCCTTTCCTTCCTTTATAATCAACGTCAAAGCAATTTCTTCAAAGTAAATTCACTACACAACTCTTTTTGAACGTCGGTCGGTCGTTACACTTACCTCGGCACGTGTATGGTAGTAAAGAAGTGGTAAAAGAACTTCTACAATACTAGGACTGCTTGTATCTAATTGTACAGTACACACTTATCCTTAAACATTGGAGATTATGTGTGAGTTTTAAAATAGTTGGGTGCAAGTAATGTTCTAGGAGTGAGACTTTCGTTTGCGCTTAGAAAAAGATGGGAAGCAATGAGAAACATGAATAAATTGCCATTTATTGATAGGAGGACATCATCCCTGTGGTATTTATTTAATTTTTGAATTTGAAATACTCATTTTTATTTGACATGATAAACTTAACATTTCTTTCATAGCCAGGGACTTAAGCCAAGTTGCCAAGGTGATTAATACATGGAATTCACATATCCCCATATACAGGGTGTTAGTGACATCGTAATGAATACTGAGGGGGATGATTCAGACCATGATTCTGAGTTGAGTTAATAATTTAAAAACACTAAAAATACATGAATAATTCGATGGAAAATTCCACTTGATATTAACTCAAAATCATGGTCTGAATCATCCCTCAAAGATTTCGTTACGATGTCACTAACACCCGGTATGTCAATTCGCAAAAAGGACATAACTGTCGGTTTTTACGGCAAACCGGGGAAAATAAACAGCCGAACACGTTCCATGTATTTTAATCGGGTTCGATTCCCGGTGGGGACGCCACAAAAATGACTTTCATGTCTAGTTTGGCATTGCAAACTGATCACTCGATTGCCCGAAAGTAAGATGATTCGTGCTTCGGAAAGCGTGTTAAACAGTCTGTCCCGACTACTATTTATTTAAGGGTTGTTGGGAATGGCCATTGATGTCACAATCCGGTCGAGAAAAGAAGATATATAAAGTTAATTTTATCTTATTTGCTAACGGCCTCCATGGTCCAGTGGTTGAGCGTTGGGCTCACGATCCGGATGATCTGTGCTTCGCAAGGCACGTTAAGCCGCTGGTCCTGGTTACTATTTAGATAGATAGATAAAATACTTTACTTCTTCAGTATTTACTTCTTCTTCAAGTAAGTAGTCGATTACATAAGCCATGTTAGGGGTCTTTGGCGGCTGAATAATAACCCTGACACCAGGGTTGATGAGGTTGGTAATTCACCTCATTTAGGACTTGAGGATGCAAACTACCAACCTGCAAGTTGTGTTCCGTCAGCTTGAGGCTCTACCTATCTCGACGGGATTATGTACGTGCTTCTATCTACAAATTTATACATTACAGGTATAGGTACAATCCGAACCTATCTCTTGCCGGAGCTGCTATAAATCACAAAACCCTCGACAGCCGCTTCCACCTGAGTGCAGCATAATTAATATCCCCGATTGAGTGAAATAATCGCCCATGCGCTATAACGACAAGTCATTTGCAGTACATTATCACTCCGTTGCAATATTACGGGTTATCCTCAGCTTTGCCTGTAATGAATGGTCAGAGTACACCATCTGAGACCGACCTCTATCCGACTA
The DNA here is from genome assembly GCF_024362695.1 of Pectinophora gossypiella. Taxonomy (NCBI): domain Eukaryota; kingdom Metazoa; phylum Arthropoda; class Insecta; order Lepidoptera; family Gelechiidae; genus Pectinophora; species Pectinophora gossypiella. The sequence continues at coordinate 7,818,304 of NC_065405.1, forward strand.
AATTAATACGCTGGCGTTACGGTACATAGTAACATAGGTACGCAATACAAGTGGCTATCAGATTACATGTTACAGTGTGTAACGTTTTGACACATTTTTTTTAGGTCTATGTAATGTTGAACTCTACTTATCTATAATTAAGGTGAAATTTTTATACGTATTTTTATAAAATTTTCCGTTTATTTAATAAAATTTCTTTAGTTTTTTGATCAGGTTGTACTGTAGCAAAATATTAACATCTACCCTACATGTCACGCAGGTGCGACGCGATACGACAATTATTATTCAAGACGTGTTAAATCCAAATCAGCTTAGATATTTCGACCCAAAAACACACGGAGTGGGTTACTACGTTTTCCTTTTAGACTGTGCATTATTAACACCTTGCGAGGAAGCCGAAGACATGTCATTCTGAACAAGTAAAGGCCCCTTCAGACAAAGGCGAGTACTTGCTGAGAGCCCGTTGTCATAGCAACGCTTAGTAACCATTTTAAGCACGTCAAAACGAGCACTCGTGTGTACAAACGTTTAGACTTAATTAATTTCCTGTTATGTGCGACTTGAATTTGGCACTTAGAGGCATTTGTGGAAGTTTACTTGAAAAGTCTATTGACAACACTTCTAATGTCTGTAGACGGTTCACATTTTTAGAAAACGAGTTAGACGGATAATTAATATAATTATTTATTTTTCTATTTAGGTAGTTATAGTATGATGTGACAGATGTACATGAGAATGAGTAAATGTACCTATGTGCTTAAATCAGCAACCCGCACTAGAGCAGCGTGGTGTATAGTCCATACACCCTCCATTAAGGGGCCTGAGCCCAGCAGTCGAACGTATACAGGGTGTTAGTGACATCGTAACGAAAACTTTGAGGGATGATTCAGGCCATGATTCTGACTTGATATCAAGTGGAATTTTCCATCGCAAAAGTATGGGACTAATTTAAAAAAATACATGAATTTTGCGACGGAAAATTCCACTTGATATTAACTCAGAATCGTGGTCTAAATCATCCCCCTCAGTGTTCGTTACGATGTCACTAACACCTTGTATAGGCTATTTATGTCATGTTCTTAAAAACCTGAAAAGCGCGAAATGCACAATATATCTTAACTTTAGTTACTTTATTTGTATAAAAACGCTAATTTATTAGTCTAACTATATACGTACATTATTTATATACTTAAACAAATGTTATTGGACCTGACTGATGGAGAAGAAAAGTTGTCTTAAGTTTTAAGGCAAAAACAGAAGAATATTTCCATTTTCCTTTCCAAAATTAATATTCAATCCGTTGCACAAAGGACTCCTTTCACTGAGGATAGCCGTACAAAGTTTCTTTAAAAAAAGTTGGCAAACTACACCTTCTTGGACATCAATGGACTTCCCCATTCCTGGTGGGAAGTACGGTATCCCTGTCTTCGAGTTGTTTTCCCGGGGGTGGGGAATTATTACCACCTCTTTTGTTCACCGTACCGTAAAAGCACAAGTTTTACAATACACCCCCGGTAAAAGATACCTATAAAATGTGTATAAGGAAACTTTATTATTTTGGTAAAGTTCAAAATATCGTGTTCTTGTTTTTAAAATATAGGTTGAATGTTGGTCTATTGTGTCTTGCTTTTATGGCTATTATGGAACATCCGGCTCCGCAAAAAATATCTAAGTAAATCCAGTAGTGTATGAAGATGGGTATGATGATAAAAATATTTCTCGCAGTTACTTCCTTTAATTGTTATGATCGTAGACTATTATTATAATCAGATAAAAATTAAAATACAATACATAGTAGGAAAATATTCTGAAGAGTTTGTAAACTATTGCTTTTATGCCCTACTTCATGAGTGGCGTCATATAATACATCGTCCGTCTTTTTCGTAGAAAGACTGCAAAAACGTCATGCGCTATCTGGTTTACACAAAGAAGCAGTCGAACATTATTATGTTCTGTTTACAAGCTCCTATATAAAACAAAGTTCTTCGAAAACAATCACACTCATACAAACCACCCTACATTCATTGCCCCCTCCTGTAATTACCTCAAGCCGTGTCCTCTCAAACAATATGTAGCTCAATTGTTTGCCCATTACGTTGTAGGTGTAGTATGCAAGTTACAAATTACAATGTACAAGGAGACGAGAGTCAGCAGTGTGTGTCAACGCCCCCCTCACCCGTGTACCCCCTTCTCTCGCCCTCGCCCGGAGTGTTGTCAGCGATTCCTGGAGCTGACCCATTCATTGATCTACAATTATTGGTGCAAGCTAACACACTGCAATGGCGCTGCGTTCCGATATGTTCTGGAGTGCAAGATATTTTGTCAAGTGGGTTCTAGCCAGTTCCGTCAAATTCTATTTTGTTTCTGTCTGCCAGTCTTGACCAACGCTATAACATTATGTGACAGTTTCTTTTAATTTTTGACAACCATAGTTATGGGAGTACAAGATTCATTTAAAAAAATAATACTTAATATTTGGGAATTAATAATGATAATACGTTTAATTAAACAACACTCCGCAGGAATTGGAGAGTTTTCAAAGGTAGGTAACTAACTGATGATATAGATGCTTAGACGCTAGATATTTTTCATTGTCTTCATTGAATAAATTCTTCAAATGAAAAGAAAATACATTTATATTTACTTGTTATCTCTGAAAACTTCCAATGTTCGACAAGTAAACTTGCATAGAAGTTTTCGTATTTATTACGAATACTAATACTGCATCAGCATAAGTAACTTGTAATTGGAATAGACAAGATAGCAGAATAATAATATTAATCTAGATATTATTTATCACGTTTTAAAACAGTTGAAAATTCTATAATCAGCCTGACTAGTCTTGAGACAATGTATGTGAGCGTAATAAATATATTTGTGGTAAAAAACAATATATTACGTATGTTATTCACGACATTAGTATTCCGGATCGTATTCGCACGCACCCGTAACAGTTAACTGCAGTGTACACTTGCACTAATCACTTGAGTGGAGTACTGCGGCTGACAGTACGGAACCCTAAGGAGATACTCTAGCACTTGCAGCCAGGGACTCAATATTTTATATACTTCATTTACATAATGTAAACACATGCCTAATATTTGAATATCAGTTTTGTTTACATTTTTGTACAAACAGTGCAAAATGAAACCTTTTAGTTTTCTTAATGTTGTCTTGTTGTTGTAATGTTGTGGTTTTGAAACGCACATAAGCTATATTTCAAAAATTTAAAAATTCTATGTAAATTATCGTCTCTAAGAAAATGTTGATATTACAGGAGCATAAGACGTAGACTACACTGTAAACCGTCTCGAACAAGGGGCGAGTATAAATATAATATAATATACAGGTTGGTATGTTGTTGTTATACAGGGTGTTAGTGACATCGTAACGAAAACTTTGAGGGATGATTCAGGCCATAATTTTGAGTTGATATCAAGTGGAATTTTCCGTCGCAAAAGTATGGAACGGAAGATAATTTAAATAAGCTCTAAAATTTTTATGACTTCTCCGACAGGAAATTCCACTTGTTATCGACTCAGAATCATGGTCTGAATCATCCCCTTTAGTATTCGTTACAGTGTCACTAACACCCATACCTACTTGTATGGCTACTGTATTTATTTATTTATTTATTTGTACACAATGAAACAGACATCGCGAAAGTATAGAATTGAAAATAATTTAAATAAACTAAAAAAATAACATGAATTTTGCGACGGAAAATTCCACTTGATATTAACTCAGAATCATGGTCTGAATCATCCCTCTGAGTATTCGTTACGATGTCACTAACACCCTGTATAACAACAACATATAACAACAAAAAATAATGAATGATAGATACAGCTACAGATCACAGAAATGAGTTTGAATTTATATTTGGATAATAGATAACGCGTGATTTCATGGCGAGAGGCTCACCTTATTATATGGGAGTTCAATATAACTAGCGAGAAGTGGGTTGCACATACTACGCACCTCGTAGGTACTTTCCTTGCTCCGTTGATGGTTGGTGGTAGAGATTGGTTGTTGGTGGTGTCCTTGTACGTTTGTTCCCGGGTGCTGCGCAGAAGTAATCATATTATACACTTTTAAAATTAGTACGTGCAAAAAGTAAATCACTATGCACTTATTATCATAATATATTATATATTATTATTATCATAATATGAAATAATAATATTATGGTTTCTAGGTCAGCGCCGGCGCCATTCTTTTTATTAGATAACATTGATAATAAGACACTAACATTGGAGTAAGGTCGAGTAAAATGATGCAATTGGATAATATAACATTTAACACACACACGATACACGATATTCAGTTATGGTGTGTACGAATGTCTCTGGCAGCTCTATGTAGAAAACACGTGTATGGCCCATGACCACAGCCTCAAACTGACCTTAAAACGTTGCCGACAGCAAAAATCCGCTTGTTATCCCAACATAATTATATTCATGTACATACTTGCGTACCTTCTGGAGTACCACTACAGCGAACTTATATTTGTCTAGAACAGTCTAAAAGTATATCGCTCTGTCGGCCAATTACTTGGGACTTTCATCATAAACTCTAAGTGCTTTGTCTACGAAAAAACTGCTCACTTGTAGACTAGTCAGTGCACGGCCGCTGTCTGCGAAGTTTCTCTTTGAAAAAGTTCGAGACAAACCATCGCTTGTAGTCTGTTCATCAATGAAAACCGTCAGGGAATCCTCAAAGCTGTTCTTGCCAAGCACTGTCCCCGTCGCCCAACTGAAGTTTGAAGGAACGAATGTTTCGACCAAAAGTTTGAGCCTGCTGGAATACTCCGCTTTCATATCGGTTAATGTACAGTCATGAGCAATATAATGTACTCCACTCCACTTTAGGACTCTGTCGCACTAACATATTTGACATTTAGTGAGGCTTACAGTTCAATTTGTCAAAAAAGTCAATGTGACATGGTACGAAAGTATATACATATTAATGCTCGTGACCGTACGTCCTACTTACATTAAGCCATGCCGTCTATAAATTCAGATTTAATATTCATAAGACATAAAAACATCATAAGTTCACGACTATATCCCAGTTGGGGTAGTCAGAGGTACATCCATCACAAAATAATTTAAGTACCCCGTCTCCTGGCTTCCTGTTAGGTCAACGCGATACGTGGTGAGCCGTATCGCCGTCTATAATGATCAAGCCATCTGCGTTAGTGAATTGAGCAAGTGCTGCACCTGGGGTAAGTATTTAATATTCATTCCTGCTGTAGTTAAAGTTGTTATTATTTCATTAAAATACTTTTATTTATTTATTTTAAGGTGATTATGACGTGCTCAGCGGTGAAGGAAAACATCGTGAGGAAACCCACATTCCCGAGAAATGCATTTTTGGAGGTATGTGACCTAACCGGTATTGGGCTGGTTTTCCCTTCGCGGGTTAAAAGGTCAGACAGGCAGTCGCTTCTATAAAAAACCGGACTTCAGGTTAGGTAAGCGGACCCTATGAAAAACGGGATAATGCTAGGGATAATGCTCACAACTATATCACAATTGGGGCAGTTAGAGGTACATAAAATGAATTAAGTACCCACGTCTCAAGCTCTCATCTCGAGCTCCTCCGTGCTTCGGAAGGCACGTTAAGCCGTTGGTCCCGGCTGCATTAGCAGTCGTTAATAACTATCAATCCGCACTGGGCCCGCGTGATGGTTTAAGGCCCGATCTCCCTATCCATCCATAGGGAAGGCCCGTGCCCCAGCAGTGGGGACGTTAATGGGCTGATGATGATGACCCACGTCTCAGGGGCTTTCTGTTGGACCAACGCGATAGGTGGTGAGCCGTATCACAGTCGATAATGATCAAGTCCGTTACACGTTACGTTTAACGTTTTAAAAACAAAGAAAATATGTTCTTTCATATTACGTTATTAAGTACCTACTCAACATAGTCTTCGTATCAAAGTTATTGTGAATATAAAAGTCAACTCGACTCTTAAATATTTGTGCTGCGTAAATGTAGGTATTTATTTTATACTCTTTTACTTTGGAATAAGCCTAGTTTTATTTAAGGGAACGTATAGCGTACATTCATTTAAAAATTATGCGTTCATATCCAGAGGGCATACCTCATAATATTAGGTACCTACTTAGTTATAATCTTCTTACGCAAAGCAAAAAGAAGGGTTAGGTTAGGTTAGGTTAGGCTTGGGAGTTTGATATGATCGGAAGAAGCATGAATTTTGTTTCAGGACTTAATTGAAATTCCGCGGTTTCTGCCTACTAATAATATTATGTATAATCGTATGTATTTACATTTTACAAATATACCTAACTTTATCCTCGCATATTAGTAGCAAGATAATTATCGTAAGGATTAAACCACCGGGCAATCTCAATGACGCCCGTGATGGCGAACACGTTAATAGGTAGGCGTCTCATATGCGGTCTTAAGGGAATCCGACTACATTTGTATCGGCAATACACCCGACTAATAGACTATTAATATAGACGTACGGAATAAACATGTTTTCGATAAATAATCCGTAGCCCTGAATTTATGAGCTCCCACCTATTTGGGCCCAATTATTTGTAGGGAAACGTGTCCCGATTAAGGTATGTATGAAAATAAAAGCTTAAATATGGAAGCTACCTCAAAAAGTTAAGAGGATAGGGCGAAAAATATGAACCTACCTGTAAGTACGCTCCGCTGTTCATCGCTAGTAAATAAGATTCTGCATTAAAATGACAAATCCACACAAGGCCAGACAGTATTTTAGAGATAAGTTCAAAGTTCATTTCTTACGAAATACGCTTAAGAAAAAATGAGCGAGGAAAAAGTGTGAATTACTGTTAGCCGGCGGCACATTAAAGGAGCGTGCGTCTCGGAATGTTGCTAAATCTCTCAAGACGTGCTATAGGAAATGTTCTCTTTATCTTACACCATCCTGCTTCCGAAGCGTACCTTCCGCTCCCCATTCCGCCCCGCCGCACTGCACACCGGAACTGACGGGGATTTATTTAGGATAAAACATACTTTTATTTGGGAAACCAAATATATGTAAAAATAGTTGAAGAGGTTGATAAAAGGACTTTTAGGGTCTTTACCCACTTCACTAGACATATTTTGACGTGTCAAAAGGGTTTCGTGTATAACGCGTAAGTATCACTATTTTCAACATTTTCATAAGGTACGGTAGTTATCTTTTAAGACTATAAAGTGGTTTGCTAAACAGTAGTTATTGATAGATTGACCCACATTCCCGAGAAATGTATTTTCGGAGGTATGTGACCTAACCTGTATTGGGCTGGTTTTCCCTTCGCGGATTAGAAGGATAGACAGGCAGTCGCTTCTGTAAAAAACCAGACCTGTTAAATCTTCAGGTTAGGTAAGCAGACATTGTGAAAAACGGGATATTGCTAGCCAGATGATGATGATGAGTTACTGATAGATTGAGACATGTACGTATTTCTTAAAAAATATATTAAAAAATAGTATTCAGAACGCGTCTCAATGTCTGATATTCATTCTGATAAATGCCTAGTTAGTTACAGTTTTTGTTACAATTAGGATTATCAATCTATTCTTGATAAAAATGTGTGTTAAGAAATACTTAATACATTCTATATAAGCCCCTTGTAATACCCTCTCTCTCTTCTCTCTTCTCTCTTCTCTCTCTCTCTCTCTCTCTCTCTCTTTCTTGTATTATTCTCTTCTAATACTCTCTATTGAATAGTGTACTGGAACTCGAACACAAACGGGCGAATTTGCGTATTCTCTGTCCATCGAAGCTATTTCGGCGTAGTTACAGAGCAGTGGGACGTTGCGAGTAACACATAGTGCCGCAGAACGCTTAGCACGGAATTCGATTCAACTAATGCCACCTAATCCTGACCGGTCGCCGGTGGCACACAAATGGTCGGGAGTGCATTCCGGAAGGCCATGTGCAATTTGCAGTTGGTGATTGATGATAATCCACTGCGCATATGCGCGGGACGAAACAATGCACTAGAGTAATGGAATTTTTCTGAACATCAATTGTCCCTATCGGCTGTCCTCGATTCACACGTATGTTGATAGCGCTGAATTTATCGCAATTTTCATATTTCGAACGTCGCTCTTTTCGCCAGCGGACATATTTACGTGTTTGCTATACCTTTACGTTGTAATTGAAACAATACAGAGAGATAAAATAAAAGAGGAAACAAAAAAGCGTGCGTTATTTTATTTCGTTCAATCAAATCATATGTTATAACTCGATTATGTGATTAAATTTTAGAATGATAAAACACTAAACATAAGCAACCTATATAAGTTACACGTCCAACTAATGGATACAGGCCTCTCCCCTCAATCAACCACGAAAAGGTAACATACGAGAACAATGAGAAATTTATAAAGTACATACTCTACACCTTATAAGTGTATCATCGTCATCATCTCCCTAGTATTATCCCGTTTCTCACAGAGTCCGCTTACCTAACTTGAAGATTTGACAGGTCCGGTTTTTTACAGAAGCGACCGCCTGTCTGACCTTCCAACTCGCGAAGGGAAAACCAACCCAATACAGGTTACTTCACTTACCTCCGAAAATACATTTCTCGGGAATATGGATTTCCTCACCACTGAGCACGTGATAATCATTTGTGATTCAAACATGAATTGGATAACAAATTCGACAATCATTGGTTTAGGCCTGTGCTGGATTCGAACCTGTGACCTCATAGTGAGAGGCAAGCGTTCTACCAACTGGGCTACCACGGATGTGTCTACACTCAGCGGGATCCCCTGTCTGGGAGACATAAGAGTGATGCAGAGAATTAGATCTGGATTTGTTCTACTGAATTATGCTGAAAACAGATTTTGTTCCGTTAAAAAAACGGAAATACAAATAAAATACTTCTGTAAGTATTTTTTTTTGTTTTGTTGAACAGAATAAATACAGATCTAAAAGTTAATACCAATTTATACTTCATCAGACTTAACTTTGTTAAATATCCCGATGGCTGGAGGTCGGTTAGAAAACTTTGTATTTCCGTTTTTTTAACGGAACAAATTCTGTTTTCAGCATAATTCAGTAGAACAAATCCAGATCTAATTCTCTGCATCACTCTTATGTCTCCCAGACAGGGGATCCCGCTGAGTGTCTATAGACACATCTACCACGGCTCATACCAGTTTATTAATACCATAGTGAGAATTTATGACACTACTGGGAAGAGTACGGGCGTCACGGCAACAACCGGAATTTATTTAAACGTTCAAAAACAGTCTTCCTAGAAACCTATCAACTTTTGAAAAATAAACGAATTTGAATTATGTTTTGAAGTTCATCGAAGTAACCAATTGGAGATTTATGGTAATACGATGTTTTAAGTGATTTTAATTTAAGTTTGCCAATTTTCGTTTCCTCAGTCTGAGTAGATAACTAAGTTGCTTCTATCTGCTTCTTCGATCGCGGTCGCGCCGCGGACGTGTACCTATTGACTAGAACTTCAACTCGACACTTATTTATGTTTACTTACTTTGAAACATCTAGAACATTCATCATTATGTATAAGAAGAGGAGTAGCACCTTTTGAAGGGTTACTTAGAATGTGGTTCAATCTTTATCAGTAATATTTGATATCAAGCATTCGAAGTCATTGGCTATTTTCAAAACTAAATTGCACTATTATTTCTTGGCTAAATCATCGTCTTGCAACCAATATTTTATTTTTACTTATATGTATCATTGCATGTATAATATATATTTATAGTAGTACGTGTGGGGGGGATGTGTCTATTATTTTATAAAAAAATCTTTTCTTATTTTATTTTACTTATTTGCGCGCTTCACTGCAGCTGTACAAGTGTACTATATCCTCTGCCGAAGGTTGTCTGGAAGAGATCGCTCTTAGCGATAAGGCCGCCTTTGTCCACCTTAGAATAAGTTTATCCTGTAAATGTTTTGTAAAGTGTGCAATAAACTGTTTATTATTATTATTAAAATATAATATATATTTAATTTGATATCATTCTATATGCCCAACGGTGAAGGAAATCATCGTTAGAAAACCCGCTAAGACATTTATAGAAACAGCGTTTTATGTTTCCTTATTTGCATTCCCATAGCAATAGAAACCTGCAACTACATATAACTGAAACAAGCTGAGGAGTTTAAAATAAATATAATTTTATGAGACAAAAACAGTCTCCGAGTAGAGATACGGTGTTCTTTAATTACAGTTTCTTAACGAAGGCGTAGTTCCGAAACTATTCGAGCCACTAAATTTGTGCTGGTAGTGGTACAGTCGTACTGAGCACAACACGCATACCCATGTAAATTTGTAAGGAGCAGCGTGGTCGTTAATTTGGGCCTTGTCACGGGTTCATCCCTTTCTTAGTAACGTCTCGGCAGTTCCGAGTGCTTCAGCTCGGAGGATGTTCAAAATTGCCTCAGTTTATCTTGGTACTACCGATCTCGAGAATTATCTTGACTTCTTATCTTTAGTTTTAGACTATTCCATATTTAGTGCTAAATTCTTACAGTTTTAACATTCCTCCAGAAGTGAACACCAACGTTCGGACGCAGAACCAAACCGTCACCACATAATCGTGCAGAAAAATAGGTCTTAAGCATTTATTAATGTATAAAACGGTGTAACATCTTCCATTACTGCTTAATAACTAATAATTACACTTTTATTAATATATTAATTGAAAACCTGTGTCGCTGTACGCATTTTACTAAAGGTCGTCCCTCAACAAATCAAGATCCATAGTAAAAAGACAACAGTGGGTACACCCATATAGCCGCTAAGGCAAAGCAATTCATTCCTAGTCCAGTAAAAATACAATTCACACCCATAGACAAGGTCTATAGAAGCCGAGTAGGTAATATACAACTTCACTTTGTTACAATTATTATGTAATACTGTATAATCTCGTGAAGCATACAAGAAAAAAAAAACCGCTAAAATGTGTGCTTTATGCAGCCGCTTGTTATGGAGTGTACCTACTGTTTTTATTTTACTATACAAGGACTTACTCAGAAAATGATACATCAACATGTGTGATGCATGACGACAAATTGTACCACAGACGTCTGGTGATAGATAACCGGGGAAAATGACAATGGTTGTTACTCATATTTAAATATAACAACGTAAGGAAACTAAGGCACTATTCCTTGTAAAATAACAGGATAATGATCATAATAAAACTAGTAAACTATCGAGTAGTAAACTATTTTAGCATAAAAAATCTATTATTATTAATTTGTGTTATTAGAAAAAAAAAAATAATTAAGTAAATGGACAAATTCCTCGCTTTGAATTATATGAACATTTATAATAATTTTCTAAATAATATTTTAGTACCTACAGTTCATAATTTATTTTTCATTAGTTTATTGTAAGGCACGTGTCGCACGTGCAGATATGTTTAAAGCCGCGAGGCATTTTTTAATAAACAATGTAAAATATAAGCAATTAGTTTTCTATTTTATTCTTAGTCAGCTTTTTTCAGTCTAACAAACTTCCTTTCGTACACAGTTATTACGTGTGACGTCAATAACCGACCTCCTCAAATCTGATCTCAGGGTTCTTCTTAAGCCGTCATCCCCTTAACATAGCTCATGTAGCAACTACGTATTTACTTAAGTGCGTGTTTACACACACACAACTACGTGTTTACTTAAGTGCGTATTTACACACACACTACTACGTATTTACTAAAGTGCGTGTTTACACACACACAACTACGTGTTTACTTAAGTGCGTATTTACACACACACTACTACGTATTTACTAAAGTGCGTGTTTACACACAAACACACAACTACGTGTTTACTTAAGTGCGTATTACACACACACACTACTACGTGTTTACTTAAGTGCGTATTACACACACACACTACTACGTATTTACTTAAGTGCGTATTTCCACACACACTACTACGTATTTACTAAAGTGCGTGTTTACACACACACTACTACGTATTTACATAAGTACGTGTTTACACACACACACAACTACGTGTTTACTTAAGTGCGTATTACACACACACACTACTACGTGTTTACTTAAGTGCGTGTTTACATACACACAACTACGTGTTTACTTAAAAAGCAGAACCAACGTTTTAACGTGCCTTCTGGATTACGAAATCATTTTACTATTCGGGCAATCGAGTAATTCTTCTTTCAATGTAGCAAATGTACATTGTTACTGGCAATAAATTTATTTTATTCTTTATTCTTCTTCTTCTTCTTCAATGTCTTATCCGAACAAAAGACAGTCGTAGTAGGAATCGAACTCGGACTTTCAGATCGTGAGCCAGATACTCTAACCAGTTGATCACGAGCGCGAAGGCTGTTCATACAGTAATCTCTGATTAAATTACGCGTAGATAAAGGTACACGTAACGGCTAATATTATTCAATTGATAACCTTCCTTAATATTGATTCAAGATATCCACGACAGATATTTTAGTATGGAATTTTAGATTGTTACGTACTTATTTACGTAAACTCACGCCTGTCTTCCGAACTGGAATAAGCAAAGGCATAAATAGTCAGAAGACAACAACCAACTTCTGTTGGTAATTAGCGTTCTGTGATTCCTTTAAGCCCTATCTCTCTAAGACACCAATAAAATGTGTGCGGTTGTATAAAGAGTAAGTACGTCACCTGGTTGCGTAACCAATTGGTTGCTGGAATCCCGAATAACTTTCCGCTGGCGTCATAACCGTGGCGTCCTAGTGAGACAGGGCCCTTAATCTACGGTATCCTACTTTAATGGCTATGTTCATAAAAAAGTAGGTACAATTTAAAGTCATAATATATATCGTTCATTGTATGTTATATACATCTACTATATGAAGTATTTTTAAAACGATTTTGATAAATAGTTTTAATATTATTTCCAGCCATTGCCTCTATTTATGGTTGCAATCATCATAGTTAAGTAGCCTAGTGTAATTTTACAACTATTATGCCGGCGGTGTCGATTCTGGTAGACCGAACTTAATTTTAGTTTTGTGTGACAGTTCTAAAACTGGTGCTATCTTTTACCTAAACTAAGTGTAAGTAAAGGACGACATTGTTTCGAGAGCTACTTAAGTTTTGTTACAGTGCATTTTATAATAATAGCAGAAGACCGTTACTTCGTTCGCATGTAAATTATATTATGAGCAAAATTATGTTAAAGTTGGGCTAAGTAGCTTGTCAGGTTCAAGCTACTTAGTCCAACTTAGACATAATCTACTCGTACACCTCTTAGGAAATATAGAAATAGTAATTATGTACTTATTTATTTTCATATGTCCATTAAGGAGCGCTGGTCAGGTTGGAAGATAAAACGAAGTTCACATTTAGTAAAATTCTTGTAATAAAAATAAGACACAATGACATGACAAGGTTAAAGATAGACATGTCACTTTTATAAAAAACCATAGCTCCTTCTATTGTATGGGTTGTGAGGTGGAGTACTAACCTCATCAACCTCACAAACCTCATCAAAATAATGTCAGGGTTACTATTGAGCCGCCAAAGGCCCCTGACTAAGGCTCATGTAACGACTACTTACATCAGTAAGTAGTAACCGGGACCAACGGCTTAACGTGCCTTCCAAAAATCCGGAAATCTTACTTTCGGACAATCTGGTGATCAGCCAGTAATGTACTAACCAAACTAGGGACCACAAAGTAATTTTTATGATATGTCCCCACCGATAATCAAACCCGGGACCTCCAGATCGTGAGCCCAGCGCTCACCACCACCACTGGACCACGGAGGTCGTTAAAAACCATAGCTTACACAAAGTTTCATTCTCGATTGCCATTTTTTTATATTTGTGTTATATTTCTTTCGATTGAGGAATGTGGAGGAACCAAGAGAAGTGTCGAAGGATCGAAACTAATGGAAATCCATAGTATCTGCGTACCCCGGTGGGAAATAGGCGTGAGCTTATGTATAAAAACGGTGCCGTTCCGTGCGTATTTCATAAGAACAAATATAATAAATTTAAATCTAAATCAGAATTCTTTATTTAAAATTATATTTCTGTAATTCAGCGGATTAGTCCCGGCGTTCAATAATAAATCTGACACCAGGGTTTATGAGGTTGGTAATTCACCTGACAACCCTCACGACAGTAGTAGCATTCCCACCGTTTATAAATCAGTGTTATCATATTTTCTTGATCATTGTACAGGGTCCTTTGTGTAAGTTTTTATCTGTATAATCCTCTATAAACAATTATCAATAATCATACGATAGTAATTACTGCTGCATAAATGCAAAATTGTCGGATATCTATAATAAATTAGATCACGTCGACGCATCGTTAAAATTATACCGTGTTTAATATTATTACGGTGGATTTTACTTCAGTGCATTGATATTTATGGTAGTAAATTCATCAAATTACAAATAAGTATTTTGGCGATCAAAATTATTACCTATATATTGTAATAACTAACGTAAGTATGATGTAAGTATGGCGGCTCAATTATAACCCTGACACCATGGTTGATGAGGCTGGTATTCCACCCCACAACCCACACGATAAGAAGAAGACTTATGTAATAAAATGTCTGTGCAGCTTACAGAAGTGTTTTTATTCAAGTGACAAAGGGTGCCTATATATTATATATATATATATATATATATATATATATATATATATATATATATATATATATATATATATATATATATATATATACCTAATAGTATGGTGTATAACTTCATAACATCCGGCGCGCGCGCACCCTGGGGAATCTGCTAATATTTACAACACATACTTAAGTCAAACTCTGGCCCCATTTGTTGGATCATTTTGTATGCAAGGCAGTTATTAAGTGTTGCTACAAATGCTAACCGCTAGCTTTCTTCTATTCCGTGGTTATTATCATTTTGAAAATAAACAATGGCCCCGATTCCTGTAGACACATCCGAATTTTCCTTTAAGTTATACCTGTCATTTTCTTATCCGCCGAAAAGGTAAGGGACCGATGATTGACAGCTCCTAATTTTAGGAAGAATGAGGAAATTAATGAATGACCCTAGCGAATCAAAAAGGTATCTCGCTGGTATGCAAACCGTTTGACGTATGCTGTCTACTTAATTCTGTCGGGTTTTAGATTTGTGCTAAAAATTTACGTGTGTTCGATAAATTTTATGCTTGTCGATTACCCGTCCTTTTTCTTTTCGGCGGATAAGAAAATGACACATATAACTTAAAATAACATTAGATGGTGTTTACAGGAATTCGCACTAATGTTGTCATAAAGATACCAAATCATTAGCAGATTTAATTATTCGTGGTCTTCGACCAGTACATTCAGTTATTTATTTATTTATTTATTAAAAATAAGCACAGTACTTAATACATTTTTTTTACAATTGACGGTACCTAATATAAGCAACCGCTTGCTCTAAATATTTCGTTAATATATCTGAACGTATATGGGTACTTATTTTAGTTACTTAGTACCTACAATTCCTGTTCAAATTAGAAAAGTTTCATACTTTATCACATAATTTGATAATTTCTTCCTTATCTTTTTACTTTATGTAAGTATTAGTAATATAAAGATTATGATACCAATTAATATAGTGACCGATATAATTGGCATATCTTTGACAATGTCACACTATTATACAGAGAAAGAAATACGAATTAGCTATAAAAATGCTCAGTGTGAAATGGCCTTGTACATGAATGGACGATACTACAGAATTTAAAAACTGTTACAAATTACGACTGTATGTCAGTGGAATACGGTTTAGAAAAATAGGTTCTGGGAACAGTTACAAGTTCACTGATTAGCGATTCTGTGTGTGTTACTCAAGTTCATAGCCCCAGTGACAGATGTAAGGATATTTTCGATCTACTTTTTATTGTACTTTTAGTGTGGGTTCCCACAACTTTTATTTTTTTATTGACTTTATTGTATATTTGTTCATTGTCGTTTATGCAGAGCCGTGGTAGCTCAGTTGGTAGAAGGCTTGCCTCTCACTTTGAGGTCGCAGGTTCGAATCCAGCACAGGCACAAACCAACGATTGTCGAATTTGTTTTCAAATTCATGTTTGGATCATAATTGATTATATTATCACATGCTGAGCGGTGAAGGAAAAGATCGTGAGGAAACCCACATTTCCGAGAAATGCATTTTCGGAGGTATGTGACCTAAGCTGTATTGGGCTGGTTTTTCTTTCGCGGATGGAAGGTCAGATAGGCAGTCGCTTCTATAAAATATCGAACTTGTCAAATCTTCAGGTTAGGTAGGCGGACCCCCTGTGAAAAACGGAAGAATGCTTAGGAGTTGGACACAATTGGTAAAAAAATTAAGTTTAATAACTAAAACTACGGAAAACTCACGCTTTTAAAAGTATGAAACAAGAAAATATTTATCAGTTTTTTTCGAACAGTGATGTTTAGGAGAAATGCATAAAGATATTATGTATTGTTAGTATGTAATATTACACCCGTTTTTATTTCACAACGAATTTATACTTATTGGTAAAGTTTTAGTAGGTATTTAAAATTTGTAGTTCCTAAGCGCTCAGTTTCCGTATCACTACGAGACCATGTTGTTACGTAGTGATTGGTTTAAAAAATATATATTATCAGAATGGGAACTTACAGATTGGGCTGGGAATATTATTATCAACTCT
Source organism: Pectinophora gossypiella (assembly GCF_024362695.1). NCBI lineage: Eukaryota > Metazoa > Arthropoda > Insecta > Lepidoptera > Gelechiidae > Pectinophora > Pectinophora gossypiella. The sequence goes on from NC_065405.1 coordinate 7,834,951, forward strand.
CATTGATTTCGATACCTCGTCCATTGATGGTTGCGCATTGGTAGTGAACGGACGTTTGAACGCGAATGACTAAATAACATTGTTAAATCAGTGCCGCTATTGTGAAAAAAACTTTAGTATTTCTTAAGAATATTTTCATCAAACAAATGTGCATATTTGCAAATAGGTAAGATTTCGATTCAAAATTTATTAACTTTATCACATAATCAGCTGATTCCATTATCTTACATGAGTGGAAGTTTTGACAATTAAAAATGGATTAAGGTTTCAACCTGTTACCAAAAGGGCTATTTATTAATTTGGATAGGCTTTTGAATAAAAAACAGTACATATGTACTAAAATTATGAAACTATTCATCGTAATTTCCATGGGATGATTAATAGCAAAACATGAATGAGTTCCTTGGAAATTCGTGATGATGAATTTTCATAACAAACATTATTACTTTACGGAAATAAAAAGTTGAAATGCAATAATAGTCCAATAATAATTTACCTGTCATGTATGAAGTGAGGTAATAATATTATTTACACAATTAATGTCGAACATTTATTGGAATGTATCAATCAATAAACATTGAGAGTGGCCCAGTTAAATATTGATATCAGATAGGTATCAATTTTGTTTATTTAATTGGAGTATGCTTCTACAATATTCTCACACATTCTACATTACAATCGTAATTTTAACGAGAACTTTAAGAATATTTACTAATTTTAATGGTACAATAAGTTACTCGTTATATTTGGTTAAAAACGAGAGAGGGTAATTTCTATTTAGTCTTTTTAAATGTAAATAATGCGCACGAGTGGTTTTGTGCGACGCTTGAGGAAAAAAGTGAGCATTCTATTTAAAATTGATTTTATAGCATTTGCGACTGATAAGTACTAATATTTATAATACATATTTGCTAATATACATTTGAATTAAAAAGTGTAATCGCCAGCATGGTGTCCTCACTAGATATGAACTTAAGTATAATCAGCCGTTTCAACGTTTCAATCTAAGTTTTTATCTGATCCTTCGTCATCACTTGATTAGGATAGGTATATCTAAAAAAATACACGAGTTTCTCGTGTGATACAGTGACGTCGACATTCAAGTAGGTACTTTTCAATTACTTATATATTGAAATCAATAGTAGTAAAAATAAGGTTCTCAAATTATCAATACATTAGTTACTTGTCAACGACAAAAGTGACGTTTGGGCACGTTACAATTTATAATTTTGACGGAAGATTTCGACCTCACTATATCTATCTGTTACCTATGCTAAAAAATTCGTGATTTCATAATTCACAATACAAGTATAATTTTTATTAGAAAGATGCAAAGTACGTTATAGGTGACGTCATAATATGACTACCCGCGGTGTATTACACCAGTTTCCGCAAATTGTTGTCGAGTTCCGCAATATTGTACTTATTTAGTTTAGGTATTGTGATTTTGATTACAACATGAGACAGTAAAAATATCTCATCCTTTTTCAGTCAGTGGATCTTTTTAATCTTAATAGGTATAAATTTTTTTTTTAATTTTTTCATACATTTTCATTTTTATATCAAGTAATTAATTGTTTGCTCTTTTGGAACAGGAAAAAACATAAATTTATTATTTTCTTTTTTTGACGCATCTCGTGTATTTATATCTTAAAATTCCTCACAAGTACTTAATAGCGTAACATGACTTCACGACTATATCCCAATTGGGGTAATCAGAGGTACAATCATCGCGAGTTGAACCCACACCCTGATACTTAATAATTACGTATAAGCATAGCTTGAAAAATGTGAAACGTTAAGTATGGCTTCAAATGTATAAACACTCTTCTACAACGCAAAAGTGATAAAATGATAAAATATCGATAAAAGATTAGAGCCCTTGGGAATATCTTACTCATATCCGTTACAGTGCATGACCGTTCCGATAGGCCAGTAGTCTGTCTTACTGCTCAATAATATAAACACGTTATGTGGTCTTCAGGCCAAAACACTTTTAAAATCCGAACGCCATTGTCTAATTATTGTGTCTGGAAACCTCGGCTGTAACAGAACTTGTTACACTTTCTCGCTCCGATCATAGAGAAAAAGACATTATTGTACGAGCGTAGCAAACCCTATGTCTTTAAAATACCTATATAATCCGTGACAACTATGTATAAACTGGCCCCATGGTGGTAGTTGATAACATAGGGCTTGCTACGGTTTGCTCTCCTAATAATAGGGTAGATAGTTTCCAAGGGCCGAAGTTATGCAGCGAAGTCGCAGGTAACGGATAGTAGCTGAATTATACAGAGTGTGAGTGATTTCATGATTCTGAGTTGATAACAAGTGCAATTTTACGTCGAAAAAGTATGGAACGGAAAATAATCAAAAAAACACTAAAATTGCCATAATTTTTCCGACAGGAAATTCAACTTGATCAGAATCATGGTTTGGAGTATTCGTTACGATGTCACTCAATCTACCAGATCGATATGTCGCATTGAATATACCTAATCAATAGTTAATTATGTTTTCCTACTATAAAGACTTCGACTATAAATTAAACATCTTACTCGAGTATACTTATACAAACTTAAAAGACTTATTTAAACCTCATTAGGGTTTTTTATTCCACGTGGTCTACTGTGGCATGAACCTTGTACTTATCCCATTTTGTTGATAAAGTTTGTTTGTTCCTCACCTTCACTTTTTAACTTGTGAGTCTGACGTACGTTAGTTGCTTATCGCATAAATAAAAAAGATACTCGGGTTCGACTGGGTCGCCATTTTTTATCAATTCCGGTCAAAGACCGCTGGCGAAGAATTGACGCAAGATCGCTATTCTTTGAAATGTCATATTGTTTGTTACAAAACCGTTTGTAATAACAATATTTGTAATCTATAAACTTCACATATTTTACATATGATAATTTGACAAACAACTGTCGCTCACAATAATAATTAAGTATCAAAGTAGTATACAACTTTAAAATATTATCTTATTAAAAACAAGCTCATTTAAAGCTGAATTTAGATAGTAAGTTCATCTTGGGGTCGCGTAGATATTATAGTAATCATTACAACATGCTTTGACACACCCACTTGTAGAATAAAGAATTCCATTATAAAAATAACACCAGAATTATTATTTTTTATTATTTATTTATACATTTATTTATTTATACCTCTGGTAATTAAGTCCTTTTAAAAATCAAACCCCATTGTCTTTAAATCTGAGCCACAGGATACACAATAAAGTATAATCATTAAATATTATGGATCTGATGGTATTTGTTGGATTTCAACGTACATATAACGTAGTAACAGTATATATTTAGAAAAGTAGTAAAACTGTTGAGTAGTTTCAATTATAGCGGGTATTGAAGGGAAATTCACAAACCACACGCGTTGTATTGTAATTAGTAACCACAGACATCCGCCAATAATGTACCGGCCGGTTGCATTGGATAGTGTAATTAATAACACTTTCATGTACTTACAAACATATATTTTTTTATATTTTAGGTGTGTCCATGCCAAGTTAAAAATACCTTGGTAATATTATACTATGGTAATGGTATGTACTCACGTAAAAATATTATAAAATACAACAGTATATAAAACAAACCGAATTATATCAATATCGACCACAAATATATACAAAGAATTTCATCATTTTGTTTTGTTTCAGATAGAACGCGGCCAGAGATATATTCAAAAAAAAAATAATATGATTAGTTAGTTGTTGGTAGTTGTAACAATATTGGGACAAGATGACAACTGAAAAGAATATATTAGCGGCACCCAAGGTCCAGAAAAGGGTGAAGTTGGTGCCGCCTGATGGGGGATGGGGTTGGATGGTGCTGGCTGGCACGGCACTATCAAATGTGAGTAGTGGTGCCCATTCTGGCAGACACAACTTTATTTTATTTTAGTTTTTAAAAATAGTTCCGTCCCTCACTTATGACGAGTGCAAGACAGAGATAAAGCTAGTTTTAGAAGTGTCAAACTAAATTATAATTAGGTTTGTGTCTGCAGGAAGGTCCTAATGGTTTACTATATTTAAATACTTCGTAATAAATGGATCAATAGTTTTAGTTTTTAGACTTCCAAATTTTTTGTACAGGGCTCCCTTTATTGGTTTTTGAAGAAGTATCTGTGAAAACATTTCAAATACGGCACGCAGATTTCCTGGCCTATCCCACATATTTACGTAACTGTTTGATGTCTTTTGATCACCCAGGTGATCATAGTGGAATATACTGATTTAATCTCTAAGTTTTCCGTCCCGGTTAAGCTATAACGCCATGTGATCCATAGGACTTAAGTAACATGTGTAGCGGGTAGTTGACCAATACCTATTGTTGTGCATAATGATGGAAGTGGATATAACAAGTCACATCATATTTATTAAAGCAAAAAATATTGAAAACTTCTTTGATATAATTTATAGCACTTTCGTGACAAATAATGTAATTAATAAACATATTAAATACTGTTTTTAAAGGCCTAATTTTCCGTCTGGAAAGTTAAAACGAGCGTGTGTAATGAAATATTATCTTGTTTTTATTCACAAAAAGTTTCGAGGTAAAATGTGAAAAAAAAATAGGATGTTTTTTTTTATTCCATTATCTTATTTATAGATAATCCTGAAGGCCGCCTATTAGGTCGTTGTTATTAGATCTATCGGTTTATCTTTTATGATATCGCATATTAAAATGCTCTTAAATCAAGTGCTATATTTTATTATTATTTATAGTATACTTAACAATATAATATATTGTTTTTTTGTACTTACTATCAACAGGTTGATAACTTAGTCAATTTAGTTAAGTAGTAAAAACACGAAACTAAACGTGTCTATTTTTGGCCAATATTACAACAGTGACTAATTGCAAAAATACATATATTTTGGTAAGTATTTTTACCGAAACCAAGTTAAGTAAAAATTTCAACTGAAATCGGAATGTATGAACATAAGTAATAAAGGTTAATAATAAGGGTACCTAATTATACCCAATTAAGGCGTAAACAAGTAGTTAGGCCTAAAAGTTAAGCGTATCTTGATTCCGCTACTCTGTGATGTCATTGCGCTAAGGGCCGGCCCAAGTATCGTAATAATTATAAAATACTTTTTATTGCAGATATTCAACCAATCTATGCTCTCGCTCTTCAGTTTACTGTACGGAGATACATTAGAAGCTATGGGCCACAATACTCAAGGTGCGGCCCTGGTGTTGAGTACTATGTTGTTTGTCACGAATTTCGGGGGTCCCATAGCGGGGGCAATAATCAAATTGACCTCGTCACGATTTGTGGCTGTCGTTGGAGCCTGCTCCTGCACTGCGGGGATATTTTTCAGCGGATTCGCAACTAATATCTGGCATTTGGTATTAACCTACGGGCTCTTACTCGGTAAGTGTTTATAAATTGCTTTATTTACTAATTGTTACTTACATAATCTTAAAACCATATGAGATAGAGGGATGCCTTTAGCAGTGTCGATATTCCGAGAAATATACTTACTGACTGAAAATACGAGGTGAAGGTTTTGGCGGGAAGAAGAGAGGAATGGCGGTTACTCCACCGACAAGAGCGCAGCTCTTAAATAGAGAGAGAGAGAGAGAAAAAAACTTACAAAATGTGAACTCCTTGACGAGACGTAGATATTTCAAACATGAGACGCTCATCGTGCAATCATTTACATGTATCTTCCACCGTTTTCAGGATTGGGTTTGGGTTTTATACAGAACTCGTCATTTGTGGCCATAAACAGTTACTTCAAGGCGCGAAAGAGCCAGGCAGTGGGGCTAGCGAACGCGGGCACAGGTGTGGGACAGACCCTAATGCCTCATTTAGTGAGGTACCTTCTGGAAGGTTACGGGTTCCGAGGAGCATGCCTGATGCTGTCTGGACTTAGCTTACACGGGGTAAGATTTTTGTTGCGTATTTTGAAATATTAACGCTGTTGATTTTCTTTTGAACACAGGTGATTCAGATGATGTTAGTCTCTTACTAATAATATTCAAATATGAAATGTGTAAAATATTATTACAATTTTCTTGAAGGTACTTGCCCTCATAATTGTCCACTAAATACGTAGAACTTATATTTATATACTTACATTTATACTACTTAGCAATCGTGTCTATGAGTATATCATGCGTAATACAGCGTTAATTGAAGTTAGGCGTAACGTAATCTTCTAGTAATAGAATATATAATTAAGTTCATTTGGTCAGTTAGATTAGAGAACCAGGGAGGTTTACCACACATATAAAATAATATAGTAATATGCATTACATAATAATATAGATTGAGAAAGAAATGGAATATTGACTGACATACGTCAAATAAATTATTTATAGATTGCTGGAACACTATTGATTCAACCCGTGGAGTGGCATATGAAGAAAGTAGAAGAAGAAGTACCTGTAGATGAAACATTACACTTATTAGAAAATAAACATAAAGACATAGTTATAAGAAAAAACTCTTATGTCAATAGTAATGGCACATATAAGGGTACCAGACGAGCCACAGAACCTAATGTTATAGAGAAAAATGGTAAAGAATGGGCTGATAAGAAATCTCTTAGTCTCTCTAAACTCTCTACAAAAGCCATTAAGGCAGAAAACGGAGTTAATGGTAAGTAAAAGTTCATAATTTATAAGCTGTGCTAAAAATACCAGTAGTTTAGTAAATATTAAATAGTATTCGCCTAACTTGTGGAAAACATGTTTTAAATATGATAATGGATGTGTAAATCTCACAATTATAACATTCTTCTCCGTTAATTTCACTTTTTATTATTATTTATTTCAGTATTACCCATACTAGAAACATCATTGATAACAATAATGAGCATTGCCATATTGTTATCGTTCACTGACACATTGCTCCGATTTACTTTCACAGGAAACAACAACAACGTATCAGTGGACGCTCCAAAGAAAAGTTTGTTGAAGAAAATATACGATTTATTCGATATATCTCTCTTATCCAGTCCTCGGTTTATAAACATAATTCTAGGTACCGCCATAGCCACGACGTCTATACAGAACTTCAGTATGCTTTTCCCATTCTTCTTACAGGTAACTATTATGTTTATATCCGTAGATTTTTCTAATCTACCACGTTTTAAATGCTTGTTATTACAATCTTCAGAAAATCGCTTTATTTTATAAATCTACTTGTATAATATTTTTATCTTCAATCTTTATCTTCTTACAACTTGACTTTAATCATGTTTTGAATGTGCACCTGACTTTGAAACTGTTTTATCTGAAGTGTGAATATATTTTGATTCAATATATGTAAGTGCATTGCATATTTTTCACGATTAGGATTGTTACCATTTCGAAATTTGAAAATCCATACGATAAATCACAAACTAAAATAGTGAATTCCACACGCAGCGCGTTTTACTGATGTATCCAGTGCGGAAACATTTTCTTTTCCTACAAAGTCTAGTCGAATACAGAGAAGCCGGACGGAATCTGCACCATTAAAACTGAACATATTCGAACAAATCCATGACGTAAATATTTGTTCACAGAAAGTAGCAAACATGGACAAGCAACAGACTGCAACGTGTATGTCCGCGGTGGCAGGAGCAGATATCGCCGGTCGACTTATCTTACCGATATTCCAAGATAAGTACAGGATTAAAGCGAGGTGGATGCTCATCATGACGTGTGTTTGGCTCATTGTTACCAGGCAAAGTGAGTTATACTTTTATATTTCAGCATTATAGAGGTATAGGCAAGAAATTCTCATTCGTTATTATCGTTCGACACGTTGTCGAATTTAAGTAGGTAAATAACTAAATAGTTGTATTTTATTATTTTATATTTCTTTTATATTTTTTGTCTCATTTTAAAATGTATTTGATTGTTTGTAATCCGTTTGCTTTTCTTCTGATATGCGTCTATATATTGAGGACATATATTAAAATTATTGATTAATTATGTGATTTAACCAAGATTAACTTTTTAAACATAAATGTTTATTAATCCATTGGATTATGTTTACATACAGATACAATCTTATCAAGGATGGAATTTGCTCCATGCTATCAAAGATAATACTATGATGACTTATAACGCATAGCACGTGTGCAAAAAGGAGGATGTTTTCCTTGGGCTTGTTGTAATTATCAATTTAATTTGTAGCTACTTTCTTGCAGTCTTTGTTTAATGTTGCTACATTATCTCATAGTAATTATCTGAATGCCCTACTTAATCTTGTAAAATTCATGCACATTAGATATTAGTAATTATTTTATTATGCGATATCATTTAATTATCAATCCGTTTTGTTCGTGATCTGTTCAGACTCATAGAACTATCCGGTAATTAATTATGCCTCTAAAATTTTGTACGTTTTCGTATTTTTCTTAGTTATCGTTAGTCCTTTTACATCATTTAAGATAATACTTACCCATTTTTTTTTACTTTTTCAGTTATGGCGTATCAATCAGGCTTAACGACATTGATCGTTATGTCTGCTCTATACGGATTTGGCAGGAGTATGGTCATCGTTGCCAGAAATCTTGCCATATCTGAGAATTGCAAGGTGGAACAAGTCCCTGCTGCCGTTGGTCTTGGAATGTTAACAATGGGTATCATTGTGCCTCCAGCAGGGTACTTCCTCGGATGGATCAGGGACTATACAGGGAGTTACGTAATCTGTATAACAGCCCAGAACTTCTTGCTAGTCATATTGTTAGTAACGTGGCTACCAGACATGCTACTCTTATATATTCAAGAAAGAAAAGAAAGGATGATAGAAACTCAAGAATTGCAACTATCGTAGCACGTGTTGAAAAGAGATAGCAGGAGATTATTTAAGACAGTCTGACGCTTTCTGTTGGAGAGAGAGCGAAGACTCTCTGTCAGTAAATATAGGAGTTCTAAGAAAGGCTGTGAAATCATACTTGAAAAAGTGCAAATACTTAACAGGCATTTATAAATTGTGAGGAGTGAGTCAAATATTGTAAATAATATTACGATCATGTCAATTATCTATTACATAGTGTAACTAAAGTAATTAGTGTTTATAAATAAGTTAATGTCGATACAATGCTTTACGTCTAGTCTTAATAAATTAATTATTTACGTTCTTTAGACTTTGACTTATTAACCCTGTAATAGACGTGAGATAAGATACAGAATTATATGTTAAGAATAGAGATGTATGTGGGATATAGAAATAACACAGGATATATTTTTCTCCTTTTATTTTACACACACCTTATATTAAAACCAAAATCATCTCACCCGACCGACATCGCACCAAAGACCCTCCCCCTTACTTACTTTTTAAAACTGCCTTACGTCCCATTCATTATCCTTACATACCATACTCACTGTCCTACATGTATACTCGTAAACAGAGTTGTATCCGTAATATTAGGAATAGTAAGTATTATGAACTACTTGCAGCCATTTTTGATTTTAGTTCGCAGTATAAATACGATACAAAGTACAGCAACAGGTTGACCGCAAGAACACCCCAGGTGTTCTCTGTGCTCTACACAAAAATCAAAACCTAACCATGTCTCGCCTTACCACGTAAGTGTGTGTGAGGCAGTCAAGCCGAGTGCGCTTCCCTTTACTTCTTAGCGACTTACGGCTGTTTAGACTAAGACCAGCGGGGGTGGGGTAAATCTAGGTCGTCGCCTGATCAGTGCGGGGCAGAAAGTTACGGTTCTATACACAGTATTATTCTTTGTTATATGCCGCTAAGTTAGACACTATTAAATTTGATTCAATTTCGTATTGCACGACTATATTCCTAACTGGGTTTGTCAGAAGTAGCTCCATCGCAAGATCAACTACTTACCGATCTTTCTGTTAGATCGATGTGGTAGGTGGTTCGATTTAATTTAATTACAATACAAAATGTAAAAATAATCTTGTCAACGTTTTAGTAAATATTATCTTTTATAGATGTGCAAGTATTTTTAACCGACTGCGGCGAAGTAAAAATAAGGGTTATGTGTTTGATCGCTACGTATGTATGGCCTGAACCAACTAAACCACCTGTCAGAATTTAACAAATGAAGTCTCACTAGAACTATCTTGATTGTCCGGTGGTTATAGGCTATTGACGTCACGTTAAATTCAAGCGCCCTCTAGAGGATATAAACTGAAGACGTAAAAACAGTTTTTTTAATGATATTGTGTTGGGTATCAAATAAAAGGACTTAATTTGCACTTTTTTATATATGTACGTATTACTTGCTTTTACTTGCGGGTTTTCTCGTATTTAATCGATAATTACGTTGAATTGATAGCATAACTAACAAGATAATTTATTATGTTCCGGATAGGTTTTATCTCCAAATCTTGCATAAACCACGTATCGGAAGCACGTAATCTTTATATATAAGAATCCAAAGAAATATAAATAAAATTAATTAAAAACTAAATAGAACCCGACTATGGAAAAATCACGCTAAAAATACAATTATGAAACAATGAAATAAGTACCTATATTTCTTTGAAATTTTTCCCAATAGTGATGTATAGAAGACCGTGGTGTACCACGGTATACGACCACAGCTATCTCCTAAACATCACTATTCGATAAAAAAATAAAGAAATATATCTATTTTCTTGTTTCATACTTTTTTTTTCTTTATTTACATAAATAAACGTTTCTTACAAATCACAGCTATCTGTAAGGCGTATGAAAGTGGATCAGAGTAGTCAATAGGGTTTAAGTGAGCGATCTGTTGAGAAAAAGCTCATGTTTAATGCAAGGGTCGGCACGCACAGGCGTCGCTTCCAGACGGCCTCTGCCCCGCATACGGATGTTATATTTTGTTTCGTGACTCAGTGAGGTACACATGTAAGTAGCAAACTCTAATGTTGTTATTCTTCATAAAGATTGTACACACAATTTGATTTGATTTTTGATTGTATTTTTTTATTTATACATTTATTTTCTTATAAAAACAATGTTACAAACACTGGCATACAGACATCGGTATAGTAGTATATACACATGTAGTATATACACATATAAACAAGCTCATCATTCTATATACGTTATATATATATAAATGTTTATTTCAGGTACTAGTCCCATATCATTACAAATTATACATTAAAAATCTGTATTCCATATAGGATGATGAGTCTGTTAATGCAGTTCATGGAATGCCTGTAAGCCTTCTTTCAATAACTGGTTGCTCTACATGCTACTCTAATAGGTACCTATTATTCTTGGTATCCATTTTATGTCTATAAAAGGCCAATTTTCTGATTTTAAGACACACGTTCGCATTATCCATTTAGGTACCTACGGTTTTTTTATTTTAGTACCTACCTGTATTTAAACCTTTTTATTTCCCATAAACTTTTGAATGCAAATTATTTATTTGAACTAACTAAAGCTAAGTATTATATTGTCGACTCAAAATGTGAATGTATTTGTTCAATTTGTTCTCTAAAATAAATTCATTTTCCCCTAGCGAGCATCGCGTAAATCTGAAGGGTCCTTCGTGTATTCCATGAAGACTAACGGATTATTCCTTCCCGCCCAAAATTGTATATTTTGCTTTCTGTCGCGGGATATATTACACCGCTCGCTATTGTTCCCGAGTTTTTCGATGTTTCAAAAAGGTTTCATGTTTTTTTTTAGAGTATGCGAGTAATTACTTTTGGTTATTGAATTTGTTGGACGCCATATTTTTTTACTTGTTCACATAACAGAATATATCATTCGCAAAGTATTTACTTACCTACCGACTATTTTCAGATCCAAGTTCTTTTAAGTTAACTCGTAACTTTAGATAAACCTACTACATAACATTTATCAAAATTATAATAGTATCTTGCATATGAAATGTTCTGCTAATTAGAATAAGTTTCACCAACATTGAAATGTAATAATTAAGTATAACAGGTTATTTTTGTACTCATCCGGCATATCCAAAAAGTTTCATACAAGTTTTGTGTGGGCGTACTGAGTTCCATATTAGTAAGTATAGAGTTTTACATAAGCTTGCATATTGAAACATCGCCAAACACACTGGTGTAAGAGATGTAATAATAACAGGTCTGTGTTATATCTAAGTATTCTTGGCAAAAGTATTGTTTTCAGGGCTGTGGGCACACATGAAATAACAGCGGTTTGTAAACAGTTGGTATATTGTTTCTTCGTCTGCGCTGCAGGCGCTTCTGCTAGGGAATAGGAAACTTATAGACAGAATCAAGTAATTGATAAATCTATATATGATATAATTGAGTTGGCTACAATATTTAAGATTAAACGAAGTATTCATTTCACATATCATTCCGTTGCTTACATGATGTAAAAACAAAATTATTGTCTTCACACAAAAGCGATGGTACAAACTTTAATATATACAATGGTTCTGAATCTGCAAACAAAATCAATTCCTTAAAGTTTCAGAAATTAATTTTCTAATCCAGATCAGTTAATCTTTCCTAGAAACATTACCTACCATGATTGATTGGTAATCAGACATCAGAATCATTTATTCAACGTAATTATTATGGACACTTTTGAATCTTCGTCATTTCGCAAGGTGTTATGGCTGAAGAGAAGAAATAACAAGACACTGCAATAGCAACAAGTCTTTTAAATCATAACAAGTTATTGAATGACTAGAGGAACACATTTAATACCAGGCATTTTTAGATATAATGTCAATCAAAAACTGTTGCATTTACATGAAAAAAGTAAATTTGTTATTTGAATTAGTGAATTCTAGTCATCTCATAAGCATCACACAGGCGGCTTACATCTATAATATACTTAGAAACAATGTAATTTTTTTGTGAGATCTAGATTTTCATAAATCTTTTGAATAGGATAATGTTCAGGCGGCGAACGTAAAACAAAACCAGCGCAGGATTGTATGTGCAACGGAATATAAATGGTTATATTAGATGCAACTGTGTTTCTACAAATTAATTACTTAACGTGTGTCGCTTGCAGCCATGTCTGCTAATAAAAGTTTGAAATTAAAAGTTATGTCCTGCGACAAACACGCTCATTCAGTTTTACGAGTATTCATCTCGTTGGTTTCATCTGTTGCTATTGATTTAGTTGTTAAACGTCACTTATTATTGTATGGTTGAATTTGCATTTATCACTTGAAGATAAAACTTAGTGTAAGCAATTGATTGACTTGGAGGTCATTGTTTTTGCTTTACGAAATAAAAAAAGAAAAAAAAGTCAACAAGAATCGTACATTTTTGATGGAAACAAACATGGCAAAATCTTAACACGTCGCGACAGATATAATCTAAAAACTTCCATTCTAGTGTCAGCGTGCTCGTGGTGTTATATGTCTCTTAAGAAAATATACGAGTGTATTGTATGAGGGCACATACGTAGCTCCGGCGCCCGTTAAAAGTATATTACAGTGTGACGTTTCACACTGAGGTACCCAACATCTTTACGTTACCAAGGAAAATAAAAGCACAGTCAAAAAAACATCAAAATCTCATTAGTTCCCATTTCATGCCGAGACGACACTACGGAAGCAGTATAACTAATGTACGGTAATAAACAGAGACGAGGAATGTCGTATTTCTTTTTATAACATCACTGTTTCATCCATTTTCTGGTTTAAAAGCAGCTAAAGGTTGTTGTCGGAGTAACAGCCGTTTTATGAAGTGTTACGGGGGAGGAGATAAATTTTAGAGAAAAGCATTGGTAAGGGATACAGTTGGTCCGTGAACGAGTGATCACTCACGTGGAGTGATTACTACTGCGGCCCTCGACTGCCCTCTGATTAAATAAATAGGCAAGTATAAAAGACGAAGAAAGGAGGAGTGTCTATAGGTACTATAAACCTCTGCTTACCCTTTAGGGTTACAGGCGTGATGCTATATTATGTTGTTATATCAAGTATAAAAGAATTCACTTTGATAAATAAACTTACTCAGATAACTTCTACGTTATTTTCGAAAATCATCTCAATTTCAAAAAAAGATCTAATACTGTCATTCAAAGTAAATACACGGCAAATGGACCAATACAAATAATTTAAGCTTATAGTATAGAATAAGAAATATTACTAAGTACATATATCTCCACTCCCCACCAGCGTCTGAGAGAGGTTTACCTGATCCCCCCTCGAACATAGTTTAGACCTGAATCGTATGGCGTCAGACGTCACACACACAGATGCGCGTGTACGATAAGGTCAATGTGTAATGTCTGTGTAAAACGAGGTTGTTTATATGAAGTCTCCGGGGTGTGCTTATAGTCCTGTAACTCCTGTAAGTAGTTAGCAAAACAACGAAATGCATTGAGATTTCCGCATTACACGTATCATTCAATTGGTCCTCTCCTCTATAAAGCAATGCAAACGTGATACAGAAGAGACGATGCCAATCTTACGCCGCATTAGTAGAGCATACATTTCCTAGCCAAGTTCCACATGGAACCAGCCAAGAATATCATGCTTATACGAGTATAAAACTGAATCATTGTAGTGTCATGTAGACGGTAACGTAAGTACTCGTAGCAGCTCAAGACATAATAAAAATATAATGGTTATTTGGATAAAAGCTAGACGTTTCGGTCAGGTAAATGGAATTCTCTTGCTCGGCGGCGCGAGCCACGCGCCGTCTGTTTAAATTTGCAGGGACGCGAGTGCCCGCACTCTTTGCGGAACTTTCCGCTAGTTTGGACGTAAAGCTACCCGTGATTCGCCTAATTCAATTTTTAGCTCGCCGCAAAAGTAGTTGCTCATCTTTCGCGCTCGTTTGCCGATTGAGGAAATAAATCTGATTTGGAATTTTAGTTCTGTACCGCGACAGTCCCGTTACATCGATAGTGACGTAAAAATATCAAATGTATTGATGTATGTGTACCTAAATAAATAAATAAAAATGTTTTTTTTATTTGTAAATTACGAATCATATTTTATTGTAGTCACAATTACTACTTTACTGATGTAAGTACGTAGTCGTTACACGAGTCACGTCAATAATAACCCTGATAATAGGGTTGATTAAATTGATAATCCACCTCACAAGCCACACGATAGAAGAAGAAGATTCTCATATGAGGAGACTCATATCCCTTATTAACGCGGTAAGAACCCGGTATTATGTGTTTTAATTATGATAATAACCATGTAAACCTCAAACAATGTAAGAAGAAGATTGTAGTCGCCGAATTGTAGACACTTAAAGACATGTCAGCGTGCTTGACATTTGAGCAAGGCTATATACTAAGAAAATTATAATTATGTATAACAAAAAACACATAACATACATAAAAAGCCTATACACGTCCCACTGTTGGGCACAGATCTCCCCTCAATCAACCGGAGGAGGTATGGAGCATACTCCACCACGCTGCTCCAATGCGGGTTGGTGGAGGTGTTTGGGCTATTAACCCGGGACCAACGGGTTAGCGTGCCTTCCGAAGCACGGAATCATATTACTATTTCAGAAAATCAGGTGATTCAAGCCTGCAATTTCTTTACCAAACAAAGGACAGTCTCACAAAGTGATTTCGACAATGTCCCCATCGAGATCATGAGCTCAACACTCTAACCACTAGACCACGGAGGCAGTACAAAAAATATTGATTGAAAAATCATGAAATAAAAATATCATGATGATACTAGGTATAACAACACCAGTACGCTTCATCTTTATCATCATAAACTTCCCCCTTCAAGTAGTTAGGTACTTAGTAGAATTTCAGTATAACTAATTAAATTGGGTAATTTAATTTTCTGTTCATACACGTGAAATCTTGAAAGAACACAGAGTGCCTACTACGATTTCTAAGAAATACTTAAATATAGAGAGGTGAATAAAAATACGTTAGCGTGTTATAACTTTTCAACCTCCGTGGTCTAGAGTCTCTCAACCTGAACGTCCCGGGGTCGATTCCCGATGGTAAGTGATGTTAAGTCACTATGGTGATTCGTAGTTTGGCATATAAGCCCAGGTAAACGACAGTGTAATCTTGTAATCGAATAACATTTATGAGAGTGACATGTCACCTTATGTCAGTCCTACGGATAACATTTTATTCGATTACTCTATCGTTTTTTTGTAATCGTTTGCAACTTTAATAGTGATTATAATTCTATACAAAACTGAAAATTTCGTCAGCGCGTTCGATGCGGTAGAATCCTTTGTGCTCTGAACTTAATAACCCTTTTTATCTTAATAGCCAATATTGTCCCTCTGTAGCAAAGACTTCCCCTTAACAAACATCCATCAATCCCTAGTAACCAGAGGAATTATAAGAAGCCTAAAAAGTAATACCATCTTAATTGTTGCTTACCAATGAGGATGTTGAGAGTGTTGAGACTTCCATGGTAACATCCCTAAATAGCGATCGCGTTACTTCCGATTATTTCCAGTTTGTTTTGATGGCATCTCGAGGGGCGCCGCCTCAAAAGAATTCCAAGCGGATTAATTACCTGAAAAGGTTTTGTAAGTCTTTTGTCTAATCGCAACATTCCCCCACAGAAACCCGCAGGATTTAATTGAAACACTCTCTTTATAGTTTTTTGTTAGTACCGTAATGCGAACATTTTGTTTGTGATAATCTTTGTTTATTGAAGATTTAATATTATTTTATTATTTATTTGTACACAATAAAACAGACACAAGGAACATACAAAGAAAACAGATAGTACAGGTAAGCTTATCTCTAAACAAAGAGATTTCTTGCAGCTGACCTACGTGACAAGAGAGTCATTCAACGTATAATATTATATAGATAGACATACATACGCGAGTCAAAATAACTGAAGCTTTACTGACTTTTTTAAAAAATATATTTATTTGAATCTTTTAACACAAGTACTTATGTTAAAGAATTACAAAGAGTGACCTAAACTACTCTAAAACTACCGGTGGTGTGAATCCCCTCTTCAGAGCGCAGGTGGCTTATATAGTGGTCAGACCATTACTTCTCTATTGTTCCGGACGAAGACAAAACAGATAATTCCATTGGAGACTTATTGACCATTAAGGTGTTTGGTTTTCAAAAATACACCTCTCATTCTTGGTGGTCCAAGGTGTCAACAAGATCGTTTGGGTTTTGGGTTGAACTGTCTGCTGAAAAGCTGTCTGGTGCAAAGTCATTATATTTTTAGATGCTTCTCTATGTTGGGTCGGTTGACTGTCCCCCTCCAAATTTGAAGTCCATGGTTTCAAACTAACCTTGGATCGGCAAAATTTGAAATATAATAGAACAGCAATTATAATTATAGTGATAACAGCGATCCAACTGTACTGAATTATTTCATGAGTTTCTTGTAACGTCAAAGTCTGGATTTCCCTCATTTGCTTAATTTTTGCTGTTATTTTTGATTTATCGTAACTTAGTTCAACCTCTGGTATTGTTTCCATTCTTGGTAACTCAATGTCAGCTATAATAATATTTTCTTCTGATTCACTTGTCTTGAAAAGCTGCGTTCCCGAAACATTCAATTCACAATTTTCTCCACTCAATATGTATGATCCTCTTGCCCACACAGTATTTTCTTCTTTATTACACCGAAACCTTATTTCAGTTGTTTTATTAAAAAACATGTAGATCGCTTTCGATGTTATCTGTTGAATGTCTTCATCGGGGCATATAACTGGAACAGTTTGACAGTTAATACCTTCCTTCTTCAATAGAATTTCGGTTTCACATGTTTCCATCCTTATAGGGTTTCCCTTGCATATTAATATGTCGAGCTCCTTGCAGTCCACAACCTCATAGACATCTTCTTTGTTGTAAGCTATGGTAACCTTTTGTAATAAAGGATAGGAGCAGGCAGGGGTACTAAGGATGATTGGAACAATTTTTCTAGTTTGATAGATGTTCTGCTTAACTAATGGCACTTCCAAAATGAAATACGCGCTACCAGATACAATTTTACTACTTACTTTTATGAATGGTTCAATATCATTTAAATTATCGGAAATCATAATATTTTTAGGAATAGATTTTACAGTATTTTCCAAGACATGAGATTGAATTATACTATAGTGATACATACCATGTTCAGAAAAAGTAATTGCAGTACTTAGTCTTTCAGCTACTTCTTGTAAAGTTTGAGCTTGTAATAACAAACCTATAGCTACTCTCTGTTGATTTCTATTATTCGTCATTAATACATATTTCTTTTCAATTTCATTTTGTAATTGAGTTATCTTAGCTATTTGATTATTATATTCTTCTAATGAATCATTGATTACAGAAATTTGTTTATTATAAGCAACTCTAAACGTCTCTAAATCTTTTTGAATGCTATTCAAATCATCTTGATCCAAGTTACCAGTGATAGATTTAATTACTGAACCTAGCCCATTAATAAGACCTCTCTTAACTCTGGTTTTACTTTGAATATCTAAATGATTACATATTTCTCTTACATGATCTAATATTATTTCAGTTCTTTGATAAATAGGTTTGATATCATCTAATTGATATTTTAACATAACATCTTTCAAGAAATTATCTATCATATCTAACTTTTCCATTATTGGTTCTATATTTAACTTATGTATAATAGTCCACTTTCCTTCTATAATACGAGTAGGCTTAAGCCCTACCAGAATAACGTGCTCATTTCGACTCAACTGCTTGAACTCGAAACTGAGGGCAGTGATGGCTCTGTAACAATGAGTTCCTCAATATGATAAGTTCTTCCATTGCTAAGTTTATACTTATTATTAGGTTCTATAGAAACTATTTTATATGGACCCAAAAATCTTGATTTTGTTTTGTGCCTGTCTGCCATACTATTCTTTAAATAAGCTAAGTCCCCTATATCAAAGGTTTTCGGGGGCCTAACGCGTTTATTTGTATAATTGTTACGCTGTTCTTTCTGCCTTTTTATTAAGTCGTGAACGTTTTTATTTAATTTATTTACAAAATCCTTTTGTTGTGCTGTATATTGTTGAATGACTACACGTAAATTATCAAAGCTTTTAAGCTTAGGTTTCCTACCAAAATGAACTTCAAAGGGCGTCATATTGATAGTACTATGTGTGGTATTATTATAGGCGTGAGTGATATAATGAATTTTTTGAGTTCGATCCAAATCGGAGTCGCGTTGCAATCTATAAAGTTCTTGAATTGTATTATGTAGCCTCTCTACATCAGAATTGGATTTATGATGTTGAGGACTTGTTGTGTGATCAACTATGCTATATATTTGAAATAGCTCCTTTACTATTTCGCTACAAAATGACTGTTCTCCATCATGTACTATTTTCCTAGGCGCTCCTATCATAGCGAATATTTCAATTAAGGTATCGTAAACTCTACTTTTTTCTGTCGGCTTAACTATCGCATATTTAGAGAATTTATCTATAATTGTCAAATACCACTGTCGTTCCAAGGACATAAAATCTATGTGCCATACTTCCATAGGTTCATAGGGAGTTTCAGTCTCATAGGCCAAGGTTGTATAAGGGTGCCTATTGTATTTTTCCTTTTTACAGGTTTCACAATGTAGAGCAAAGTTTTTAATTTGTTTCTTCATATTCTCCCAATAATATTTTTCCCTAAGTTGCCTATACAAGCTCTCTATGCCTGCATGTCTGTTTTCTTGTAAATGATAATCTTTAATTAACCTTAACTGTTCTTCTTTGTCAGTTATCTCTACAAGTGATTTAGTAAATCTAGTGGGTTTGAATTTACTGTGGTCAAAATATTTCCGATAAACTTCCGATACTCTACAATAAAGATCATCATTAGGTATAATAAAAGCATATTTTTCGTGGGGGAGATACTCTAACATGAATTCTTTAATTGTTTGTTCTTCATCTTCAGGTGGAATATAAAAATACCAAATTCCATTTCGTAATAACGCCTTTTTGTAAGGTGCATATTCAAAAATAGCTCTATGCAACCTTTTAGGTGGATAGGCATCTATTATTGGGATACCTGAGTCACTATCACGCTGATTAGAATGAACAGTTCTCCTTGGAGTACCACTTTCGGAACTGTCAGATAAAGAAAGGTCGTCCTCCACATTGACGCGCATCGAGTCTGTTCTCTGATTTCGTGGCGTAGGTGGCATATTTGAAGGACCTGGCTGGGGTGACGACGAACTATCATCCGTGTGAAATATTTCAACTCTACTTAAAGCATCCGCCACATAATTATCTTTTCCTTTCACATGTTCAATAGCAAAATCGTAATCCTGTAATTTTAATTTCCATCTAGTTAATCGTTGATTGGGTTCCTTAAGTTTTGACAACCAAATAAGCGCTTTATGATCTGTTCTCAGAATAAACTTTCTACCATAGATATAAGGTCTAAATTGTGTGACTGCCCACAATATTCCTAATAACTCACGTTCAGTTGTATTGTATTTCCGTTCAGTATCGGACAGCGTTCGCGATGCATAAACAATAGGGTGACCATCTTGACTCAGGACTGCTCCTAAGGCAACATCTGAGGCATCAGTGGTTATAACAAAGGATTTATTAAAATCGGGAAATGCTAAAATAGGCGCATTTATAAGTAGGTGTTTACAAGTATTTATTGCATCTATATATTTTTTATCCGAAATATTTATAATTGCGTTCTTTTTAGTGGCTTCCGTTAAGGGTTTAATTATTTTGCTTAAGTTAGGTACAAATTTTCTGTAATAACCTATCAATCCTAAAAATGCTCGAATTTCTCTCAAAGTTTTAGGAATGGGGAACTTTTGAATTGCTTCGATTTTCTTTTGATTAGGTTTTAGACCGTCTTTATTTAAAACATGACCTAGAAATTCTATTTCCTCCTTCATAAAAACGCATTTATTTTTATTCAATTTTAAATTAGCTTTCCTTAACGCTTCGAAGACCTGTTGTAATCTATTTATGTGTTCTTGCTTCGTTTTTGAATAAATAATGATGTCATCCAAATAAACTAAACAAATGTTACGCATTATCTCGTTCTTAAAAACACTGTTCATCATTCTCTGGAACGTAGCCGGCGCGTTTTTCAAACCAAAGGGCATTCTCAAAAATTCATAATGACCATTCGGAGTACTAAATGCAGTTTTCTCTATTGAATCTTCATCCATTTTTATTTGATGATATCCTGACGTTAAATCCAAAGTAGTGAAATAATTGTTACCCTGTAATTTTGAAAACAATTCCTCTATATTCGGCAATGGGTATTTATCAGATTTAGTGACTTCATTTAGACGTCGGTAATCAATGACCATTCGCCATTTTGGTTTTCCTGATTGATCCAACTTCTTGGGGATTATATGTACCGGTGATGCCCACGGAGATTCGGATGGTCGAATTATATTCTCTTGTAATAACTTATCGACTTGACTATTCACCTCCTCTTGCTGTATCTGTGGCAGCCGAAAAGGACGTTGATAAATAGGTTCTTCTGCCGTTAAGATAATTTTATGCTTGACAGTGGTGGTCGAGCTATTTGTGACGTCCTCCGTAAATAAGTCGGCATACGTCTTACATAAGTCATCGATATTCAATGAATCATCATCCGTCATATGGAAAATCAAGATTTCCTTGCCAGGTAAACTTAATTTTCTTTCCTTCAAGTCGATTTTTGCTTCTATTTGCTCTATCATTTCGGTTCCCATTAATATGTCGTACTTTGGACTGAAGTCGTAAACATAGAATGTATGCGGCCCTTTATCTTCTCCAAAATATTTACGCCAATACGGAGTTTCAATCAGTCCGTCATGGGATGTTATTCCATGTGATGTCCTAACAGTGAATTTACTCGGCCTCCAATATTCCGAAAAATACTGCGCGGCTTTATTAGTTATAAATGAGCGTTGGCTTCCTGTGTCGATCAGAACTTTCAAATTAGGACTATCCGTCTCAAAATAAGGTAGGTAAGATTTTACATGATTAAATTCTATAACTTTTCGTCGTTCTGAGGCTCGTTGTAAAAATTTAAATTTTGGTGATTTGGTGGCGGATTAGAATAACTATAATTTTCTTTCTCACCTGGAAACTCTTCGTACTCTTCATATTCCTCGTACGGTTCTGGGTCGTACTCATTTTCTTCCGGATGATAAAACACTTCCTTTGCGACATAACCACGTCCCAAGTTCACTTCACCAGGACGTAATCGCGGCGCAGTTCTCATGGAAACATCTTCCGTCTCCGGTTTATTAGCACTTACTGGTTGTGGCTTGTATTGTTCAAAATAAGTATGTCGAGGTTGGTTGAATACGTTATTAGCGTTCGGTTTCCATGGGTATCGTTGATGATACGGGATACTCTGTTTATTCTGTCCGACTTGTCGTTGTGTCACAAACGGTGTCGATTGATAATTTTTATAGCTTTGTTTGGGTGCGGCATTACTCGGTCCTGGTTGTTGATACTTGAACATATTGTTATTATGTTGGGACGATTGTTGATTTATGATTCGCGGGGGTGGCAAAATTTGCGAGAATTTTTGCTTAATGTTATCAAATCGACCTTCGGCCTCTAGTTGTAGTATTTTTTGTGCAGTGTCATTAAAGTTGCAATTTGAAACATATATTTGATCGTGATAAGGAAGACTGTTTCGTAGGGTGTTTTGAGCGGTATTTATATAAGGGTCCATCACTTCTTCGATGATTACTTTATTATTATATTTATCCGCAAGCTTACTTTTAATAAAAAACAATTTTTGTTTAAGCTCAAATATAAGATCTTTATAACTTCCCTTTTTCTTGACGTTTGACAGCTCTATGAGCAACGTATTAAAATCACGATTATCTCCACACTCTGCTTTCAGGACGGCCACTATGTTCGCCCATTCAAACCCATGATCTACCATAGACACACTAAGGGCAGCTTTCCCTTCTAACTTGCTCAATAGCAACATAACTGTTTCTTTCGATTCATTAACTATTTCTAACCATTGTTTGGCAGAATTAACATAATTATATAAAGTAAATGGTTCTCCATCATATGTGGGAACAAAATTTATCAACGTTTTTGGGTCCATTGTAGTTAACGATGTCTCTTTAGCTATGGGACTAAACTCACCACAAGGGACACTTAATGAGCTGCGCGATTCAGCGGAGCTTAAACCACCCACAATACTATGACTTGGGTCGGATTCACTACCGATATTCTTAGATCTAAATACAAAAGTTGGAGGTTTGAGGAAGAAGGGCTTGGATCGGGAAGGATTCATACAAAAGGGCACTCACAGCAGCAGCAGCACGGTGGCGCGGGTCAGCAACATAGCTTCTTTCTTGACAAATTTATTTGTTGGGCTTCCCAGTTAGAAGACTTGAGAGTCACACGAAGCTTTGCTAGTTACGACGTACGGGACTTTCTGGATCACGTTGCTCGATTTTCCAGCTGATTTTCGCGAAACTGGGCCCCACGTTGGGCGCCAGTCAAAATAACTGAAGCTTTACTGACTTTTTTAAAAAATATATTTATTTGAATCTTTTAACACAAGTACTTATGTTAAAGAATTACAAAGAGTGACCTAAACTACTCTAAAACTACCGGTGGTGTGAATCCCCCGCGTACAAATTATTTAGAAATTACTTATACTAATATAAAACAAAATAGAAACCTAAACCTACAAACCAAATTTAAATTAATTTTATATAATATATATTCCATAAATATATAAACATATTATATAATTTCAATATTGGTTTATAAATAGTAATAATTTAGTTCATAATGTTAAGATTTAGCTGCAAATTCAACGCCAGGTTCGAAGAGGACCACTTAGAACCCATAGTTTTAAAATTATTCAATTATTCTACATTAATTTGAACGCCTATCCTTTGTTCGCTCTACGTTGAGCTTTATTTTATTATTTTGCTCTCCATTTTTCATAAAAAATTTAACCATTCTCTGTGTGCAGTGGCAACAGATAAAAAATAATTACGTTGCTAAAAAGAAGAGTCGGAATATAGCTCGCTCTCCAATAAATGAGTGCTTAACGGAGAAAACAAATAGCAGGAAGAAATAAAAGGAGCAGCTGCATATTGTGGAGTTCGCAGTCAATGGTTAACCGTGCTGTTTTACTGAAACGAGTAGCCATCGGAACTCTCGGCGAAGAACGGAACAAATCCAATCAACCGCAAGCATTTAGCAGAAACAAAAAGTTGCTTCGCTTAAAATGCTTTTACATTCTCCTCGCTTTGCATACACCTCAGTTCAGATTAGATTAGTACCTAAGCATTTAATAAAATTTATTCATACATTAAAATCTGAACACCGAGTTTCGGGGTTTGCCAAGTTTCGTAATATACTTTGGCGTAACAAGAACCGGCAAAAAAGAAAGGAGAATTTTTTACCATCCGTTTTATAGACAGATAAAGTTTAAAATAAGGCCCATTTAAATCCCTTTAGAAGTTTTGGAAAGTTTCTTGTTGGAGCGCTGGCGGGCGTTACCGGTGCAAATTTAAAGTATGTATTACTAGCGCCGCAACCGTCAGCGGGCGAGCATGAGAATTCCATTACTGGTGTTCTAGAGACACGTCTGCCTCCAGCCTGCCAACGCTTATCCTAACAAGCTAATATATACAGATAACAGCAATATTATTCAAAGTAGCTACCTGCTTGTTGATAGATTAACTCTCAAGTATAAACAGTTTGCTTGAAAACTACTTTGAAGTCTGCTTGTACCTAATAAGTATCATTTATTATTACAGTAGGTACATCACAATTGTTTTTTTGATGAAACTGCAAGTTTGTACATTATCTATTTCCTCTTCTATCTCTATATTCGACTTATACGGCCAGTGTCCTATAATAAGTTATATTATGATTTGTGCCAAAACCAACCACTTTACATAAAAGTGTCTTAATATGCCTACATACTTATATTCATAGTTTATCTATCATCCGTTTTTAAGCTGTAATTAAAATTAATAAATTGCTTGTTCTCTCGACTGACTTCATCAACTTTAGTGACCGGGTACTGTTGACACACCCGCTAAAATCCCCTAACATGGATCATGTAAGGACTTCATAACAAATAAAGTAGCAGTAAGCAAAACATTGTCGGGTATAAAGAATAAAACCTATAGACCATTCGATAAGCACAATACCTACCATTAAACAGCAGCAACACAAAAATATAAAACTGTATGCAAAAACAAAAAAAAAAGACATCAGTGCAATAAACGAAATTGGCAAATACAATATTTGCTCGGGAATCGACAATATAATATTCTGTAGACCTGCAATTGATTGTTGAAGTAATAAAAGTAAACAATAATATATGGTATGAAACAATTGTAAGTTTTTTACAATAAAATACATTAAAGTACTGTATCTATAATTATATCTAATCTAATCTAGCCTACAAAATGCCACTGCTGGGCAAAGGCCTCCCTTTTCTCTTTCCATTTTTCGCAGTGCGTACTCCGGCCAGTCCCTCCGGCAAGCATTCAAGTCGCCAGTCGTCATGCCGTCTCTTTCGAGGTCCACGACGCCTGTACCCGTTATGAGGCACCCAAAGCATGACGATCCGTACCCAATGCTCATGGTACATGCGACAAACATGTCCGGCCCAATCCCATTTAAGTCTGGCGGGTTTATGTCTCACATCAGCGATTCCAGTTTTTGAACGTAGTGTTCTATATTGGACGCGATCAATTCGTTTGACACCTAACACACTACACTCTATCGCTCTTTGGCAGACACTGATTTTGGTCTTTTGATGTCAATGACGTCTAGTTTAGGTTGGACGGCATTTATAATTATAATTTTGTAATGTTTGTCTGCCTAAATGCCAATTACTAACGACAACTTAAGTTCACTCTCAGTAGTCTAGACTACAGTGACTATACTTATCCCTACATCTATTGTCTACATCTACGTATATGTATACAATATAATAGACATATACAAAAAAGAAACAATAAGAATCGCAGCTACCAGTAGAAAAGATCGTTTATCTATATCAACGACCGAGTAAGAAGACTTAAATAAGTGGAATCGATATGAAACACTAAACAAAGCAAGTGATTGGTATTGCTCTACAACCCATGCGATGCACACTCGCTGTTCCCGTACAGAAACGATGTGGCGGACTCATAAAACCTTATCTGTCCCCTCCGTGGAGCGTTCACAAGCACCCGTTACTTGACTGTACGATCGATACTTCGTTCAAGTGGAATGACAAGTTTAGTTCGTTTCTTTTGTGTTTTTTACATATTTCTGATTGGTTTAGTTTTGTAACATTATAGCTTGTATAATGTCGCAATATTTGGTACCGGTACAAGCTATAGGGCTACCCACAATAAAATTCGCAGGTGTGTAGAAGTTACAAGGTTTCGTCTTAACGATTAAATGAATCTACTTAGCTCTAATTCCATTATTTGATGTCCTACTCAGAGAAAGGGTCTGTACCACTACATAATTATTATATTTTTGGGTTAAAACTGTATTTAGCAAAAACAAAATTTTCTATTTAAGATTTATTTATTTTTGTATAAATTTTCGGCGCGGCGACAAACCATATCACATTTGGAGCTCATCCTCACTTAAGCTTAGCATGCATGGTAAAATCACGTATTTTATGCTGTTTTTACGATAAATCAAAATAAATAAAAAATCGGGAAACTACAAAATAATGTTACGGAAAGTTTACTAAATTAATTATTTAGATTTTCAGCTTTTAGATAAAAGCTTTCGTTGGCGAGTTTTGGGTGTTTTATACAGTTCTATATATCTATACTCTCGATGGACCTTTGACAATCAATCCAATCCTCATTCAATAAATACAATTGGGACTTTATTTGTTTGAGATACCACACACAGCACAGGCAACCAAAAGTACCTAACCTTTTCTCCGACATGGCCATTCTGACAAACAATGTGTTATTTTGTATGCGTATATTATTATTTTGTAATGACAACACAACATGAAAACACCCTTTAATTGAGCACAGAAAAATGTAAGAGCTTACACACATTGATTACCTAGCATAAATTGTATCAACTTTCAGCACAAACACTTACTAGTAAATATTAAAAAAAATCGTTATCCCCTTTTTTCACAGGACCCGCTTACTTAACCTGAAGATTCCACAGGTCCGGTTTTTTACAGAAGCGACTGCCTCTCTAACCTTCAAACCCGCGAAGGGAAAACCAACCCAATACAGGTTAGATCATATACCTCCGAAAATGCATTTTTCGGGAATGTGGGGTTCCTCACGATGTTTTCCTTTATCGTTGGGAACGTGATAATAATTTATGATCTAAACATGAATTCGAAAACAAATTCGACAATCATTGGTTTAGGCCTGTGCTGGATTCGAATCTGCGACCTCAAAGTGAGAGGTAAGCGTTCTACCAACTAGGCTACTACGGCTTCCTATACACAAAAACCAGAAATTAAATGTTTGATTACGAGCTATGCTGGCTATGCATTGTTTGGAGATCACTACAAATCGAAAAGCAATTCGGCATTGAAAATTGAATCTGCGGAATAGGGAATTTTATTGCACTTCATCTTGCCTACCACTTTTAGTCCAGTTTAGTCTACTTTAGTTAGATATACTTATATGTAATTTTAAAATGTCTTACATCTAAATATATAAAAGGAGAAACTGACTGACTGACATATCAACGCACAGCCTAAACGGCTAAACGTAGGCACTTGAAATTTGGAAGAGACTTAGCTTAGGTACCGTAGAGGTGCAGTAAGAAAGGAATTCCCGGAAATCCCACGGGAACGGGAATTAGCGGGAAAATCCTTTTGTATGAAAAATCTAAACCACTCAAGTTAGACGTTTGAAATTTGACATGCAGGTACCTTAGATACCGTAGAGGTGCACTAAGAAAGGAATTTCCGAAATCCTCACGGGAACGGGAATTAGCGGGAAAATCCTTTTGTATGAAAAAATCTAAACCGCGTAAGATACGAGCATCTTTAATTTAGCATGCATGCATACCTAAGTTTAGTTATGGCTGTATTTTGAAAAATGGGAGTTAGCGGGGAAAAAATGTCGTATGAAAAAATCTAAACTGCATAAGTTAGATGGTTGAAATTTGACATGCACTCCCACACACACAAAGATCTCTCTTTTATAATACGCTACGCGGACGAAGTCGCGGGCAAAGGCTAGTCATATCTATTTTATGAAATAAAAGTGTATTCAGGTGTCAGGTATGCAATTATACCTGAATTTTATTTATTTAAGACACTATTTTTAAGCTGTAATAACAAATACAAATAGGTACTATAAAATTCAATTAAATATTTGAATAGAATGTAATTAAAACTTATCTCGAATGTCACACTTACTTGTATAAGACTCACGGAATGTTCAAGCGCACTTGCACGTGCAAACGCTCCATCTCCCCGCCCGGGATTGAAGTACCAGCAACAATGACGGTCTTTGGCTTTTGTAATACTTTATTATGTGCGGCAAAGATCCCCTGACAAAACTTTATTGGAGCATCGAGTATGAGCTTCACTCTGATATGAGACACTAGTTATAATAGGGCCTCATTATTCTATAAAGTCAGCGAGCGCCTATGGCTTTTTTATCAAGGTTTAATAATAATCCTTATTCAGATATAGTAATATATAGGAATAATACTGGGTATCAGATAAGATAGGTTCGATTTTACTTTAATTTAAGATTGAAAGATTTTGATTGATTGTTATTATTTTTTTGAAATTTATTATGTACCATATAGTATTGTCCGTACTGTTCGTGCGATTCAAGACAAAAAATATAATTTCAAATGGCAAAGCTGGTTAAAATATAAGTATCGCATGATATCTAACATAATGATAGGATATTATAGACGATGAGCTTGGTGGTAACCTGCCATCTTTGAGAGATCAATTTTGTCGTAAAAGTACCTGCAATTTATTATTATGACGACTTGCGCTTACTTCCTACTCTATTAGAGATTATGAGTGTGAGTTTATATGTATAGATATGTTTAGTATAAAAGCGTGTAGCATCTTAGGCCATATTGTTACTAAAGTCATCAGGATTATTTAAAATAAAAACATGAGGTAAGTAGATACTTATTTGAATTATCTTTTGTATCACAGTGTAGCGTCATAAAAGATGTTAAGCACTTGACGAGCCAGTGTTTGCGGAACGAGTTAGAGAGATATAATTATATACTTACTTACTTAAATAAATAATGTAAAAGAATTGAAGGGGTGGGATGGACTAACTGCGTTTTGGCTTAACCTACTTTTGAAAAAGCTAAAACGGTATAGAAAATAGTTAACTGTGCATTAAGAAGGAGATAGCTTATGTAAAGATTTTCATTTATATCGAGTCTGTAAAGGGGGTGGCATTATCAGTCCCTGATAAAACCCTCTGTGATAATTAAAGCATATATGTGTGTGTATGGACGCAGGCGTGGCAGACAGCGGCGGAGATGGCGCGAAGACTTAGATGCTTTCCTGGAAGGCTGGCCGGAGGAAGCACTGGAGAGAGAATCCTAGAAGAAAGGGAGGGAGGCATTTGCTCATCAGTGGGACACGTCAGGTGGAGGTCCGTGTTGCTCTATGCCTCAGGCTAAAATAAGAATAATTACTTAAAGATAAAATAAATCTTTGAGACTGAATTAAAGATTCATAAAGACGACTCCGCTATCGATTTTCTGTCTGTACTGCAGTTTTTTATTTTATTTGCAGACCGAGAGCGAGTCCGTTACAGCCGAAGACGTTTGCTTTGATCAGACTGGCCAACTAGCCAGTAACCTGACCGTGAAAAATGGTAAAATAAATAGAAGAGAATAGTTAAATAAGTAGTAGAAGGGTTTCAGCGAACTAAGTAGATAGGGAAAGTTTATTTCATAAGAAGTACCTATAAAAAAGTATAACGCTATTATAGGCTCTGTTCAGGTTGATGTCGTAATCTTAAAAGTTAATACATGCATATTAAACTTTTTGCCCATCTTTTTACATACTTTCTCTCCCTTCCAAAATTGGCTTATTTTTTTCGGATATTCCCTCTACTTTTCATTTCAATGCATATATTAAGTTTTCCCTAGTTTTTAAAACACAAACTATAAACTTTATGTTTTAGAAGATATTCATCGACTTTGGCGTAATGTGATATTTTGACAGTGAGTAATTCTACACGCTTCACCCTGGGCTCTTTTATGTGAGTCCTGGCGTCCTAGGGTCATCGATCTATTGGCAGTTCATAACTTTAATGTAGTGTATGTATTATGTTTCATGAATCTGTTTGTTGTATGGAGACTTGTATTGAGAGTATAAACGAATACCAAGATATTAAATAGGATGCATTTTTGAAAGTGCCTATGTACGCAACATCAGTGACTATTGTATCTTTTGATGACGTGACTTTTTATAGACTTGCTGTAACTGGCATTAACTACTTATTGACCGGATTTATACATTTAGATACTTATTATTAGATTAAAAATCAAAACATGTGCCTACTAGAAAGTAATATTTCAGGATATGGATTGTCAATATATCGACCAACCTCAGGACTCGCTTACTGGGGTGAGACATCTAAAATTAGTCACTGTCATAACGCTACGTTTCGAAAGCAGATATATATTTCCCCGTCGAATGAAGCGTACTTCCATGCTTCCTACAATCTGACCTGTTAGTTAGGGTTCAGAACATCGGCGCTGTTCACACTACGTGATTCGTAAATTACGCGATGTGTATTTGAAAATGATATCAAATATTTTTACTGCGCACATACACGTAACATTTTAAAACACAGACTTTATTATTTTTTCTTCTAGTTATTTTTTTTTCAGGTTGGTAATTTAAATCTCTCGTATTTCATTAATGTTAATGTTGTTTAACGCTTGTCTTTTTTTCTGTACGATTAATTTTATTATACTCGTATAATCATAGCGTTACTACTCGATATAAAATCTGCCAGTTCGGAGCATTAATGTCGACAAATTTGAACATTTGTTTACGGAAATTAGGTTAAGATAATATGATAACAAAGATGGTGACAGGGATGTATAGTCCCACGTAATATGGGGCGAGCAGAGTGTGGCTTATGGCTATAGTAATTCGAATTATCTAGAATTCAAACTCATAAAGACGAATACGGTGGTTTTGAGCCCGAGTTGGAATTCGATTCGAATACGATGTAATACGATGTAAAATAAAATAAATAAATACAAGTATAAGCCGCTAAGCCGTTGGTCCCGGTTGCTGTTTACTGATGTAAGTAAGTAGTCGTTACATGAGCCATGTCAGGGGCTTTTGGCGGCTCAATAATAACCCTGACACCAGGGTTCATGAGGTTGGGAATTCACCTCGCAATCCACACGATAGAAGAAGAATAATACGAGTATAAATTCTCACCCCCTGTAGTTACGTTACACCCGTGTTGCGCTACAACCATTGAGTGGTCGTTCCTCCGAGTGCACGGGAGGCGCCACATAGTCTCGTCAGAACATTACACCCTCATCTCCAATAAACCCTCCATCGTATAACTTGCTTACACTACCTACGTGATAGTCATTATCTTGGATAAAGTAACAAATAAGATGTCTCCGTAGGGACTCATTTACCGAATTACTATTACGATAATCTATAATTATAGTGACGTATCACGTTATATATTTTGAGATAAGAAATATTGTGGGAAGGGGCATGAAGGAAGCGATTATATTTCTTTAATCCATGTTTATTTAAAACATTTTATAATTTTGTACATTTTCCTTTTTTAAAAACAACCGACCGCCATTTCCCTGTCGATCCACAATTGTCACTTCTCTCTCGCTCACTCCTCGCGCTCTTTTTCGTTACGTTTCATTAAGCCTACCATTCCTATACTCGGACATCCTGCTCTCAGTCTGTCCTCAGACTGACACATTCTGATATTTAAGAGTAATAATTGTAAGTCGGAAACTAGGTGGCATATCTATATAAACTTGATATTAGTACATAATATAGAGCTGATATTACCTGACTTTTTAAAATAAGAATAATTTGATTAGTTATGAGAATACTCGTAATAAAAGTAATAATTTACATTATAATTTCAACTCGGACAGGATCGATAGCAAAAAAAATAACATAATATACTTACAAGTTTATTAATCAATTTATTTGAACAGATTTAAAACATTTATTAAACAGATAAATTGCAAAAGGTGTATTACGTAGCCAAATCACTGAATTGCATAACAATATACATATATTTTTTAAGAACGTCTAGGGCCGTGTGCCGATGTATTTCTTGCAGCTTCTTTTCCCCGGCAGGTTACAAGAAGCTGCATGTGGGTAAATATCAAAATTTCAAGTTTGGTGGCGAACTTTCATATTATTTTTTCGTGAAAAATTGGGTTCCGATATGAAAAAGGATAGTTTCTAGCTACGAGGAACAAGTTACCTCTAGAACTATCCTTTTTCGCCACCAAACTTGGCACATTTTCATATTCACCCATGTAGTATTAGGCGAATGAGACGTTCGTTATGTAAAAATTTGACGATTGAAAGTGTAAGTATGATACCTACTGAATAAAGACATTTTTGAATTTTTTAGACTCAACACCACGAACTATTGGAATTTGAAGTCATAATCAGAGAAAAACCCGATGTAACCAGTCGGGGGGCAGTGAGCAAGCTGTATACAGTTCAATCATTGTCATATTTAAAATTATTCTCAAATTACATAATGATTTTCAATGCTGAAAAGACTTATTGAAATTAAATGAATTATTAGTCGATTAAGCCCTATATTCAGAAAGATCAAGGAATTTACTAAGACTTACAAATATTGACAAACCCCAAACGGTACCTATTCAAAGTGAGTTAACAAACCATTATATCAACCATATTACTAAGAATATACATAGAATTAAACTGAGTAATTTTGATAGAGTGAAATATTACCATAGGTATGTGAATACAATTTAATTAAAGAACTATATTTCTTATTAATATATGTTACACTTATTATTCGATAACTAGGTAAGTACTTATACTTAATATCGATTTTTGAGGTTGAGATGGTCAATTATTACGGTAACTTATCTGCACCCTCTAAGAGAAACAATAAAAGTTGTTGTATCAATCATAATTATTGTAAGTACTTATTTTCGTTATAAATCCTTTCATTTAATTATAATCGTGATACGAGAATTCGGGCTCACTTTTCTCGTTCGGTAGACATAGTTAAATTATTTAAAAATGCGGGTAAATGGACTGATGTGTGCTGAGTTTTACAGCCGTAATAACTCATAATTCAGTGGCGTAATGTGCGTGAAATGGACACGGTGGCGCCCTCTGTTGGAGGCTCCAGGAACAACGAAGGCTGCGCGGCCTCAGGCACTGACTCGGAACAGTAAATTAGCCTCCTTGGATTGTACTGTGATATATTACTCGAAATGATAATTATGGGTACTCTGCGCCTCACAACACTGAATTTAACGCAGTTCTTTTTCCCTGAGTTTTTCGTATCATTTTTTTTGACGTGAATTATTGTAGATTTGCCGCAGATGGCATTTACTACTTGGCCGGACAAATGGGGAGCGCTGAAGGCTTTCACCCGGTACAACGTTCAAGACAACAGGCCTGAGGGTGCCCAGTGGGCGCGAAACTCAGCTGAGGGCGTCGTCTGAGAGGAAAAATATTTGAAAGAATTGATCGACCCTAGTGCGTCGATAGCGATAAGCGCTGATTGAGGGAAATCGTCGACCACGCCGGCGGGGTCGGTATCGGGTTCCTGAAGTGTTTGGTGTCGCGAACTGATTGGCCGCGTCTATGGCTAGAGTAATCGGGTCGTCAAGTTTTTCACAACGCATTTCTATAGGCGACGTCATAAAAGAGAATTCATTTGACTGAGAGCATTTTTTGTTTGCACTTTTATCAGTTCAAATGGAAACTATGTTTTATATACTTACTACAAAAATATTCTAGAAAGAATACAACTTAATAATCAATTTGTAAATCATGAAATTAGTGTTTAATATTAAGTTCGCCCAATCTTCCACGATGTTTGTTTTTAGTAAAAACTCTTCACTTGGATCATTTTCTGAGATGCTTTTATTGATTTACCGAATAAGTATGCCTACTCCCGATGAACTTTAGATGAAGATGAAAAATAGCATCGAATTCAAACCAGTATAACCAAACATGCTATAGTTTTCACTGTACTCATAGTCACTTGCGAGCAGCGAACCAAGTAATTCGATATTTAAATCCCTATTAAGCCCCGTTCTATAACAGTCCCAAATCTTCGGAACGGTCAATCTAATTCACTCGAACTGGGTTAAAAAAGGCCGGGCGCAATCATAAAAAATTGGCATCAGAATAGGCGACGGCGCTGGCTCTGAAGCGGCCATGAATAATCCTCCCGTCAGCACCACGCGAGCTCGCTGCCCAATTAAAAACGTACTCTTTCCACGATTTTTAGCTTAGAATATTGTATAATAAGCCAATAAAATACCCCACTTAACGCCTGCGAGCGGGCCGCTGCGATGAAATATGCACTTCTCGCCCTCATTACACCCAGAAATTAAATGCAAGAACCCGTCTCGGTGAAAACTGGAATGTCGCTTTAAACCTTATCAGAATTCGCGCTTTTACTCCGCTCGCTTTATTTATTTTTTTAGTCGTAATTCGGGAAATATTTCACTTCATGAGTCTGAAAGCGTTTTCCGAAAGTTTCTCTTCCCGGCATATAGCTAATTACTTACCACGAATTGCGCATGTTTTTCGTAATTATTTTATTATTCGTATTCATTTTGTCGGTAACTAACTCGTGGAATTCTATTTGTAAACGATTTATTGCAAAATATTAGCTTGATGAATGAAATTCTATTAATGTAATTTATGATCCAATCAGTGCATAACATTTCTTCGAAAATATATAACGAAATATACCTAATATATGCCGAGTTTTACTTCCTATATTATTTGCAGTGTTAATTCATTATGCTTTATGCCATTATGTCCTTTGAAACTACCAGGTTATGGTAAGAATACTAGGTGTATGGTGAGGTAGTTTTTTTATGCAACAGTCTACAGACAGAAAGTCATTGAAAGAAAGAGATTTCAGTCCGGCAATCATAAAAGGTTCGACGGAAGCTTTTTTCCTCAATTTCGGACGAAAAGTGGGCACTTACCTACATAAAAACTCATGTCACTTTATCGTACGACTTAGAATGGTCTATCCAACCTTCTATGAATTACAAACGGATAGCTTGTTATAATCTTGCGTAAAAGTTCTGTTATTTATTAGCTATCTAGCTAGTTAGGCGGATCACCTGATTAATTAAAACACAATACATAATAACGGGTTCTTACCGCGTTTAAGGCAGGGATATGAGACTCCCGATATTTCGACACTGTTGCAAGTGCCATGGTCACGGGATGACATCCCTGCTTTAAACGCGGTAAGAACTCGTTATTGGTGCTAATTCCTGTAAATACCATCTAATTTTATTTTAAGTTATATCTGTCATTTTCTTATCCGCCGAAAAGGAAAGGGACGGGTAATCGACAAGCATAAAATTTAGGGAACACACGTCAATTTTAAGCACAAATCTAAACCAACCGTCTAAAAATTTTACCATGTCAATAACCCGACACAGTTAAGTAGACAGCACGTCAAACGGATTGTATACCAGCGACGTACCGTTTGATTCGCCCGGGTTATTCATTCATTTACTCATTCTTCCTAAAATTAAGAGCTGTGAATCATCCGTCCCTTTCCTTTTCGACGGATATGAAAATGACGGATATAACTTAAAATAAAATTAGGCGGTGTCTGCAGGAATCGGGGCCAATATGTATTTTAATTATGATAATAACCGCGTAAACTGAAAACAATGGATCACCTGAATTTCCGAAAGTAAGATGATCCGTGCTTCGGAAGGCACGTTAAGACGTTGGTCCCGGTTACTACTTACTAATCTAAATATGTAGTCGTTACATGCGCCATGTCAGGGGCCTTTGGTGGCTCAGTAATAACCCTGACATCAGGGTTCATGAGGTTGGTATGCCACCACACCAACTCTTACGAAAAGAAGAGTATTAGCTATCTATAAGATTGCAAATTGTACAGGTAGAGAATATAAGTACCTTATAAATTGTTTACCTACTTTTAACAGGTATGAGTACGTACCTTATGTCCCTCCGATGGGTATGCAGTGCACAAATGTTTATATTATTGGGACTTTATAAAACTGTTTATACTTTAACTACTTACTTATTAGGTACGCATTTGACCACAATCGTAACTAAGGGTATTTATCCTTGTACCTAATGATCTCATAAGAAAATAAATATTAAGAGACTAGGCGCAGGGGGTCTAAAAAGGCCACATTAAAGCAATTCATATAAAAAGCAATACTTATATTGCAATTTGACACTTCGCATATAAAAAGTTTGCAAATGCAATTTATTTGTATGTTCGTCTCTTTACTACAACACTTATTTACATCTTAAAAACAAAATAATATACAACTTGTCAAATAATAATAATAAAAACAGAAAACACCTAATCAAATAAACATTGTAGCAGGGGCCTCTGCTTAGTCAAGTCTGCAATGTAAAAAATGTCATTGACGTGTTGGTTTTTTAAATAAATTGCTTTAATATGACCTTTTTACCCCCAGTAGCTCCTAATATTGTCCCTATTCCACGCATAACAACAGTTAATATGCAGGATTCAACGTCATACTTATATAAATGCACTATTTTCTAGTCTCAATTAAAAAAAAATATATTTTGCTTTTTTTTTTACCGACTTCAAAAAAGGAGGAGGTTCTCAATTCGACCGTATATTTTTTTTTTTTTTTTTTTTTTTTTTATGTTTGTTCGGGCATATCTTCGTCGTATATGAACCGATTTTGATAATTCTTTTTTTGTTTGAAAGGAGATATACCCAAGGGGGTCCCATGTCAAGGAAGTCAGGATCTGATGATGGAAGACCAGAGAAATCGAGGGGAATTTTCAAAAATCGTAGGAGCGACTAGTGCGTTTGTAAAGTCATATTGATCGGATCAATCTTTAGGCTTCGGGAAAACTTCCCGACCTTCGAAAACTGGTCAGCATCAGGGAGATACCCTATGGCCTGGCAAAACTATACAACCTGGAGCAATTTTTCTTTCACGAAACGTATTTAAATCTTGATCAAATTCAATCGCCGGTGCAAAAAAACAAAATGGCGGAAAAAAAAGATGGCCGCCATACAAAATTTTGTCGATTTTGGAAGAAGCCCGTTTGGGTAAAATAATGTATGGGGCGCTTACTCAAAACGTCATGTAGAGTACGGAAATACTTTCTGGTCACCAAAAACTGCTCCGCATCAGAGAGATACTCTACGGCCTGGCAAAACTATCGCACGTGAACCAATATTTCTTTCAGAGCACTTATTTAAATCTTGGTCAAATTCCATAGCGCGTAAAAAAAAAACAAAATGGAAAAACAAGATGGCCGCCATACACAATTTTGTTTTTTCAGAAAATGTCTCGGGATATAAAATATATATCGGGGTTGTGATCGGATCGTCATGTTAAGTATGGAAATACTTCCCGATTTTCGAAAACTGCTCCGCATCAGGGTGACACCCTACGGCCTGGCGAAACTATCACACCTGAACCAATTTTTCTTTCACGAAACCTATTTAAATCTTGGTCGAATTTAATGGCCGGTGAAAAAAATACAAAATGGCGAAAAAACAAGATGGCCGCCATACAAAATTTTGTTTTTCCAGAAAATGTCTTGGGGGTAAAAATGATGTATAGGGGTGTGATCGGAACGTCATCTTTGAAAACTGCTCCCAATCAGGGAGACATCCTACGGTCTGGCAAACCTATTGCACCTGGATTTTGTTTGTTTCTACGACACCCATTTAAATCTTGGTCAAATTCTGTCGCCGGTGAAAAAAAACAAAATGGCTGAAAAACAAGATGGCCGCCATACGAAGAGGGACAGTTTCGAATAAACAGGACACGCGAGCTGCTTTAGCAGCGAGCGAACCACGCGAAATCTACTGTATCTATATGTATGCGTGAGTGTGTATGATAGCAGCTTCCACTGACAACCACATGTGTGTATGTACACATACACATGTGTGTGTGTGTGTGTGTGCGTGTGTGTGCGCGCGCGCGCGCGTGTGTGTGTGTGTGTGTGTGTGTGCGTGTGTCTGTGTGTGTGCGTGTATCTGTGTGTGTGCGTGTGTACGTGCGCGTGTGCTCGTGTGTGTGTGTAAACATGTTCATCAATAATAATTGTGATCACTACTAATAATATATTATATTATTATATATGAATATAAAACAGAAAATCTGTCTGTCTGCATCCTTGCTCGGTCTAACCATCACTTAAAATCGTAAAATAAAATAAAATTTTTAACAAAAAAAAAACCGACTTCAAACGCAAAACTAAAAAGCAATAAATAAATTTACTTCGCACAAAGTAATTAGTACGTATTTTCAATTAGTTAATTAATTTATAATTCTGAAGTCGGTGCCAAGTAAATGCTACAACAACCCTACTACAATATCAAATTACTATGTACACACAATATTGTTTAATACCTATATCAAAGCAATTACAAAACAATGTCAAACAAAAAATTACAAAACAATCAGTATTGAAAAATATATGAATCGGTACTTCGTTGTAGCATTTCCTTGGCACCGGCTTCAGAATTATAAATTAATTAACTAATTGAAAATACGTACTAATTACTTTGTGCGAAGTAAATTTATTTATTGCTTTTTAGTTTTGCGTTTGAAGTCGGTTTTTTTTTTATTTTATATATTTTTTTTACCTAATGTTACTAACATAGTTCTTAAGTTATTTACTAACAACTATGGATGTAAAAAAAAAGTTTTGAATTTGAATTTTGAATTTTAAAATCTGATTCACGTATACCACTACGCCGCATCTCACTGAATCCTTTAAAAATAAACAATTCAAAAGCAAACAGAAAAATATAAGAACTGTGTTTGTTTTCTTTATCAGTTTCGGTTGCCGCTCAACAAGTGTGCGGGCAAACAAAACCCGCGTGTTTCACTAGTATGTTTATGTTAATGACTGGCCGCGTAGATATAAACATTAACATGTTCAGATATAATGAAGTGTTGACGCATTCTGAGAAAGGGTTGGGAATGGTCCTTTCAACGTATTATGGAATTAATAAGGGCAAAACTCGGATTTATGTCATACTTATGCATTTGTCGTCTTCATTTTATTCCGATTTTACGAATGGCAGATACTTTTAACACGTTGTTGAGTTCCCGTAAATTTCTTCACATACAAACATATACAAACTCATTTCCGTAATCTTAAAGAGGTGAACAGGCTCATAATGAATAATTCATCATCTCCCTAGTATTATCCCGTTTTGCACAGGCTCCGCTTACCTAACCTGAATATTTGACAGTTCCTGTTTTTTACAGAAACGACTGCCTGTCTGACCTTTCAACCCGCGAACGGAAAACCAGCCCAATACAGATTAGATCACACACCTCCGAAAATGCATTTCATAATGAATAATTAATATGTATTTAGTTTGAGGAAAACTAACTAAATACATTTCCTAATATATTTAGCAGACTTAAGGGCTACTAAGAGCTTTGCACCTCTTTCTCTTGTGTCTGCTTAATAGTGGCTAGTTTACAGTCATAAAATAATAATTTTAAAAAGTACTTAACTTAATAAATTATAAATATTTAACGCTCCCAAACTAGGGCTTATAAAGTCACTTGTGTCACAAA
The DNA here is from genome assembly GCF_024362695.1 of Pectinophora gossypiella. Lineage (NCBI taxonomy): Eukaryota > Metazoa > Arthropoda > Insecta > Lepidoptera > Gelechiidae > Pectinophora > Pectinophora gossypiella. Next base: position 7,874,565 of record NC_065405.1, read on the forward strand.
GAATGTTTTCGCAATTTTTTGTCGCATTTAAACTTTAGAACAAAACAGGTCTAACACTTAATTATGCCAGATAATTCACACGTATCTACATTTCACATGTGTGGTTTACGTAAAGTGTTTTTATATGCTCAAGAGCAAATAAATACAAAAGGATTAGATATCCTGCGCATACTTACCGCATTGAATTCTACAAACTTTTTATCCTCTGATTACAGTGAAAAATCTACAGGTTCTTATATAAGATTATCTCCTTATTAATTAACTGATATTGAATGTCTTCTTTACTAAGTAATACACTTACGATGTATTTTACCGGAAGACCATTTGCCGAATGAAATGTGCAATCTTAAATAAAACCGACTCCAAATTACATTAAACCAAAATAAAGGTACTAACGGAATTGGATAAAACCGCCAGGGAGCGCACCGTAGCGGTCTTTAGCAAAACCAAAGAGACAATTTCTTTAAAAGCCCTTAATATCTTTTTAAGAGTTCTTATCGCGAAAGGGGTACTAAACAAGCCGCGTCGCGAACATTATTTAGAAAAAAAAGGAAGCCACAAGGAGTTTACTTGTTTCAAAAAGGCGGGTCGTTGTGGCATCTGATAACGCCAGATTTGCGGCCACTCCATTAACAAATTACCTCTTTAAAGCTACAAATGTATGGGTTACTTTATTTACCTACTTACACAAGATAATAGAGTTTTATTTTCATGTACGCGGTCGCGTGACGCGGAGATATTTAACCTAGGACCAGACAACTTTACGTCGTCAGTGCATGGTTTTAAAAGGCCAGACGAATTTAAAGGCACCTGAGCCCATAACGATTGAAGATAATCTGTTCTGACGGTAACGGATAAAGTTGAATACTAAACGACTGAATACAGTTTATATAAGTTGCCTGTATCGTTGCAATGAGCAATACTTAAAAGATAAACTAACTAACTAAATAAAATAATAATGATTATAATGTTATAATTGATTATGTGGTATCCAGGATTTGTCCCTGGTTGATGGCAATAGGCTCGCCCCCTATTACATAGGACTAAAACTTAGCTGGCGAGGAGTGCGTACTATACACCTCTAGTCCTCTACCCTATCGGGGACACTTCGGGGATATGTGTTATCTTATAATGTTTTATGTTCAACTAGCATTTATATTATTTCATTCTACTTCATCTCTCGCATGTGTTATGAGGGTAATGACATCACCATTAACCCTGGTGGTAGTCAGATTCACTAGTGCCACCAAAGGCCCATGACATGCTTTATGTAACGACTACATACCTACTAGCCGGGATCGCACCGGGATCCGAACCTCCGGATTGTGAGCCCAACGCTTAACCACTGGACCACAGATGCCGTTCGTTATCTATGTCTTTTAAAATATAAGACATACTTACTCCTGTGGGCTCCGAAATAAATATTTTGAATTTGAATTAATGTATTTATTAAAATACAATGCCGCTTAATATTTGGATCTTTCATGAACAAGGGAAAAATATATCTTAGAATAAAAAAAAAACATCTGCGGGTAACGTCTTTTTCTCAATAATAATATATATTATTATTTAATTTTCCGTCTGAGACCAGATTATTATTCATAATTTATGAGTACGAAGCGAAAACATGGCTGCATGAAGTAATTTACTGTCTTGTGATAAACATCTCTTAATTTCTAAGGATTTTGTGGTAAGTACAAATCCCTTTATATTGAGATAGAATTACGAAGATTAGCAAGTTACAAATTTCTAGTGCATTTTCGTTTAATATTTATTTATAAACCACTTTATCTAAACCTTTTAATATTTTCTAGTGAATTTCAAAATTATTTGCGACTACACCTACGAATATTTACAAGGTCGTATCATTGACCTTAACTTTAGGGTGGGTAGACACAGTTTAGTGTAGACTGAAAATTCGCATGGACATATGTGTAGTCAACACGCTCGTCTCGGCTTCACAAGAGCTATGGGTTTATGTTTTATGTTATTACCATCAACTCTTGGGTTATTCCTTAATAGTTGAACCTAACCTGAAGATTTGACAGGTCCGATTTTTTTGTCTGAACTTTCAACCTGAAGAACACCTAAACTAGCCCAATTGAGGTTAGGTCACTCACTTACCTATAGCTCCGAAACACATTTCTCGGGAATATGGATTTTCTCCTAATGTTTTTTCCGCGCTGAATACATTCATAACTTCGAAAACCATAGGTTTAGGCTCGTGCTGAATTTGAAGCTCATAATGAGAGTTAGGCGTTCTTCCAACTAGACGAAGGTGAGACAGGCTTATAGGTTATGGTTTATGGTTATGTATGACGTGTGTTGCAAAAATTGTAAACTCACTATCAAATAGGTAACTGGGGGGTTAAAATGGCCACATCGAAGCAATTCATCTAAGAAAGCAATATTGCTATTTGACAGTTGTTTGCATTGCGTGCTTAGTTTTATATGCGCAAATGTCAAATTGCAATATTGCTTTCTCGGATGAATTGCTTCGATATGGCCATTTTAATCCCTCTGATATAGATTTGATTTGTGATACTTACTTGTAAGTATGTCGATTATTTCGCCTACGCGTAACATTGTCTACTCAACAACAAACAAAATGTTTTAAAAAATCGTGTTTACTATGACCCTAAAACATGTTTGCGGTCGTAAATAAATGAGTAGTAAGTTTGCGAGCCGTGGTTGTGCAATATTCATATTTTTAAGCGAACATCCGTTTGGATTGGAGTGGCAGGCAGGCCGCGGGTTGCGGCCGGAAAGGAAGAGGTCTAAGTTTTACAAAACCACCTAATTTCGTATCTGAATGTTTAACGCTCAGGGGTCTGTAGTGTAGAATGAGTATTTTAATTGTTTTATTTTTTTGACGTGATTTATTGTAGATTGGCCGCTAAGTGGTGAGTCGAGACTGGCAACGGTTTCAGAAACAGGCTGATTTTTTCTTTGAATACTTATACTATAATTATTTATTTATTTTGTACTAAATATAGGTTATTATAATGTATACTTGATAAAAAAGAAACTGAACCTTTTATTCCAAATTTTAAATAGCGCGTAGTATTGCGAGCGGAAATGACGTGGTGTGACGTCACGGGTGGCGAGCGCGCAGGCGCAGGGTGGCCGGAAGCCGGAAGTTGTGGTGTTGCGGCTTACAATCTGGAGTTGGATGGCGGGAAACAGTGAATCAAGTGCAGCTTGGGATAGCTGGCAACTCGCTGGTGGAACCTCTCTGTATTATGTACGGCACAGTAAAAGATAAATGGAACGTTTTCATTTAATATTAGCTGCGCACAAACCTGATTCCGGTCGGAATTAATTGTGCGTGCATGCGTAAGTTATCTAAGTCCCGGTCTAGACGTTGTATTTATGACACCATTCGAAGGCATACGTCATTGTCTGGTTCAGGTGTACCAGAATGTAGCACTATTTTATATCTATTCCATGCTCATCTTTACCTTTCATATAAGTAAGTACTAAGTACTATATTGTAGGTTGTAATTTTTTAATCGACAAAAGTTTCTTTATTTAAAAGCCCATTTGCAATGGCTCACTTGAGTACCAGCAACGAAGGTTTGCTATGAAGTAGGATATGTATGACGAATTGTATTGACTGTGGTGAATACATTATATAATATAATCAGGATGAATTTTACTTCTGGTAATAGAGAATATTTACTTACCTACTTATTTTATGAGCAGGCGTCATTGCAAGCTACCGCCGTGCATATACCTAACATAAACCATTCAGTAAGCTAGGTAAGTCCGAACGAGGGTCTGTTGTCCGAAAAAAAAGATGTGCTTCGGAGGGCTCTTTAAGCAGTTGGTCCCGGCTATTAGCCGTAAAAAACACGTCCACCAACCCGCAGTGGAGTATGCTGCATTCCTACTCCGGTTCATCGAGGGGACGCCTGTGCCCAGCAGTGGGACGTATATAGGTTGTTTATGTTAAGCAAGGTAAGTAAGAGGCGTTGAAGAACCCAACTACAGGGCTGATTATAGTAGCTATCAAAACGGGATATCACCTTGTTTTTAGAGCTCAGTAGTGGGACGTATAAAGGTTATTTATGTTTACTATGTTCCTCATCTCACTAACTTAGCTTCAAGTTTGTTATTAACCATCTGTGAACTAAAATTTGATCTAAAACAAATATATTGAATTTGAATATTCAGATTGTAAGGCTAAGTGAATAAAGGCTACGTGTATTGAAGTGTCTTGTCTAAGTCATAATTACGTTATCCGTTTAATGTAAATAATTTAATTTTCATTTACAGAAATCCATTACAATGATTAAATCCAATTGTTATTCATATCTAAATTACGTGCCTTAATATATTAACGATGTAATTGTATTAAGAACAAATTATACTTTTTACTTATATCTTAAGAATGTGATGTACGAAGAGAAAGACTGCCTAGTGAGACATGTGTCGAAACTTCCTCTGCGAACTCGTTTCCAAAGAGAAAAGCTCTGTTCGCCTTGTCTATACAAGTACATACGATCTACAGATTTATTTCTTCATAATTTCATAATACATGATACATTAAAGGGTATTTATGTAATATTTAATGAGAGACTTTCCAGGGTACGTTCCTTAAAATCAATATAGATGGCGCTGTAGAGTTTGTTCTTCGTTTAAACTTCTAATTTCATGGATAACAGACATGTTTTTGGGTACCTACAAATGATGACCATTTTCATTACACCCAGGCACAATTACAACTTCCACCCATTATTATTCTGATCAAAATAAAGAGAAGCAATATAGGTAGCTACATAATTCTTTACATAATGTGATCCAAATATCAAGCAACAATTATTCAAATATGCTTCTGCCATTACATTGTATTTTGGAATTATTATGTACCCGGGTAATGCGAAAATATGAAATTATCACGTTTAAACTGAACAGAGTCATCTATATTGTTTTTGGTGAACGTAGCCTTGAAAGTCTCTCATTAAACAATATATTTTCGTCAGTCCTTTTTGGGAGAAAGTACCCGAACAAAAACAAATGAAAGTCATGTTTGTGTGTCTAAAATTGATTCTTATGAAATTAATCGCTACAAATTAGCTAAGGGCTTTTTACTCCCGTAAAAATATTTATATAATTTGAGTGCGATTCCTTGGTTACTTTATCCTAAATGAACCTGTTTCGTAGTAGAGTTTATTATGTACTTAACTTACACTGGAAGAATAAAGTATTTACGTCATAATTAATCAATGTAGTAAAACTCATAGCTAAGACAAGTAAAATAATTTCCACCCGAACAAAATGTCAGTACTTTGCTTGTTATTTTACAAGACGAGTAATTTCCAAGCTCTTGCAATAATTAACTTTATTATTAGAATTTCAAAGTAGCTTATCACGTGAAGTGTGTTTGGGTAAAGGATTCTGAAGTAAGTTGGTGTCGTGCGTAACAAACTCTATTATGAAAATTTACTTTTAATATTTAATTACATATATCCTTGTTTTACACATTTCCCTTTGTACCTATGAATTGATAAGCATAACATGACACAGCATCACGTCTGTATTCACAAAGGGGTAGGCAGGGGTAAGTAGTACACCCACTTCTCGACAGCCATGTTTAATTGTTTAAGTCCCAAGTAATAGGGGGCGAGCTTATTGCCCTTCATCATCAGCCTTACGACGCCCACTGCTGGGCATAGGCCTCCCCCATTGCCCTTAACCTATCATAAATCCCAGAGCAAGTTACCTATATCAATTAATAATTATTATTTAATCTATGTACTAATATTCTCCTTCTTCTTCTTTGCGAGTCGATGGCGATCGAAACTAAATTTTTGCTGACCAATAATTGGCCACGCTTACGGCATTGTCAGTGGCTTCGTACAGGTCTTTAATATTAACGCATATATTTTATGGAACACGATGTTCGTGCCTCACCCAGCAGGGTCCACATAATACCAGCGTCGTGGTCCACACCGCGACTTGTGCTGAGTTAGGCCCTTTCATCTCAGCGGGCCTAGCACCGTAAGAACACGATTCTTTCTCGCCGCGACAGAGATCGTCTGTCTCTTTCTGTGCAGTACTGTGAGAGAGTGACGGGTGACGTATGTCGAGGCGAGAAAGAGTCGCGCGCTTACGGCGCTAAGCCCGCAGGACGTCCACCACCACGTTATGATCATTCTTATGAACATTCTTTATGCTTTTTGTACCTAATTGTGTACCTAGTTGTGAATTTTTTTAAGTGACGATATTGTCTTGTCTTTGTGTGTGGCGTCCTTTTATAATAAACGTAGAATAAACCATTTCTATTCTATTATCTATGATCGAATCTTGAATTCAAACACATGGAGTCTAATTCAGTGGTTTTGAGCCCAAGCCGGGATTTGAACCCGTGACAATATGATGTAAGTCATGCGTTCTCCGCCAATAAAAATAGACCTGATGCTGTCCAGCCTCTAAGAGAACAGGTACAGGAAGAAGAGGATTTACTACATAGGTATTAATTTCCAATATTGTGTGAGGAGCTCGGTGGCGCAGCGGTAAACGCGCTCGGTCTGTGATTGTTGAAGTTAAGCAACTTTCGCAAAGGCCGGTCATAGGATGGGTAACAACAAAAAAACAAAAAAAAAATTCATCTCGAGCTCCTCCTTGCTTCGGAAGGCACGTTAAGCCATTGGTCCCGGCTGCATTAGCAGTCGTTAATAACCACCAATCCGCACTGGGCCCGCGTGGTGGTTTAAGGCCCGATCCATCCATCCATAGAGAAGGCCCGTGCCCCAGCAGTGGGGACGTTTATGAGCTGGTGATAATGATGATTGTGTGATATGAGGATATGTGAGGATATATGCATTCTTCCCATTCTCACCTACGGCGCTCAAACTTGGTCTTTGAGTGACATCCAAAAGTAAAACTCAAGGTTTGGCATAGAGGTATGGAACGCATCATTTGTGTTAAATTGATAGATCGGACCTGAAACACCACGCTGAGTTCCAAAACTAAAGTAGCAGACGTAGCAAAAAAGGCTGCCTGCTTGAAATGGGACTGGGCTGGATATGTTGCCCGAATGCCCGATGACCTCTGGACCAAAAAAACTACAGAGTGGGTTCCTACAAATGCTGCCAGACTTAGGGGAAGGCTACGAAAAAGATGGCGCGACGAGCTAAGCCGCTTTTCGAAACGGTGGCACGAACAAGCTGGGCACAGGGAGGAGTGAAAGAAGGGAAGAGAGGCCTTTGCCCTGCAGTGGGACATTGAGGGCTATTAATAATAATAATTGTGTGATAAGTAAATTGTCTTGTATGTGATACAATTAGTAATCCTACGCTCGAGGCCCGCGTCGCTCTGTAATTGAAATGTTAGAATTCATAATATTTTGTTTGCACTAAAACCTTATTCTTTCAACCTTATTTGATAGTTATGTAAAAGTTGAAGCCATCTAAAATAAAAATATAATATTCTGACAGTTTCATTTTGTCTCGAAATTTCCTCCGTTAAAAAAATCCTTTAATATAATAAAAAGTAAATAAATTATCGAAAATGTTTGTTCTATCAGTTACTAGGAATACTATCGCGAATAGCCTAAAGAGTAAACTTCATATGAGGAATAATATACGGCTACTCAGCAAGGAAATAGAAAATCCGTTTCAAACGCCAAATAAAAGCTCTCCCAATTTGGACCCAGCATCGGAGGTAACAACCAGCGAAGAAAACGAATTCAACTCTGTTGACTCCGATCAAAAATTTAATCCTGTGAAAAATTATATGTTTGACGATGTTCCTGAACCGTCTCCTCTGAATCGGGTTGACGAATTCGCGTCTCCCCTGGATAGATTTGAAGAATTCGCTCCTCGTCTATATAAACCTGACGAACTCCAATTTGAGACCGAACTGGAGAAGAATCAAATCCTCCTGTTTATGAACGAGTTCGGAAATAGACGTATGAACTTGTTCCCCGGTACACCCATGCCGGACTTAGATTCTGCCTTTGACGAATTTCATTATGAAGAAGAAGAACCCGAAACCGATGAATATGAGGAAGATGAAGAAATAATCCCCTTGGAAGAACCGTAGCGCGTAAAATCTATTAACATTATGTTAATTCTGTTACTTGATGTTTGTGAACAACAACATGTTTGTGACCTATTAATGGCATTTCATACTTTTAATTAAATGTAAAATAATAAGTACGTTAATTTTGAAATTTCAAAAAAAGCTATGCATTTAATTTTGATTCATATCGCTTGACGGGTAATGTAAAACGGGCTCTAAATTCTTATTCGGAAAACTGCCTAGTCTTTGGAACCAATAGTCCTAAGGGAAAATTTGTAGTATCTGTAGCAATCTTGTTTTAAAGGGAGAAGTTTGCAGTCAAAAGTCAAACACATTAAAGTTAAAAGCCTGACTTTACAATTTGAAGCTTATACCGGTGGGGTGCTCTTACCTAGATTCGAAGATGAAGTTAATGAGCTAACGAGCCTTTGTCGCGACACAATAGAAGGAAGTCATTTAGCAAGCTCACATAGATCCTCGTCTCTGGCAGTCCAGATGACGGCCCTTTCTAACGCCTCAATTAATAACTTTGGAAATTAGCAAGAACTGACTAATTATTCTGTCTTCATTTCCTTAAGTTAGTTGCTTCATAAGTAGCTCGCCGTCAACGGAATTGGATTTCAATTCGTTATTATGCAGCGAAAGTTCTTTGGGTAAAGGTCGGTGCACATCAATAGGGAGTTAGGCTACTGCTGAATCTTTATAGCGCAAATTCAAGAAAAAGAGCCAGAGAGAGTGTAACTACGTATGAATTTACTGGGTTAGCAACTTTCATCATCACGTAAACATGATTAATGTCAACCACGAACCTATTGATTCAAAATTCACTCGGGTACTCGGGTGATGGGGTCGAACTAACAATCAAAATAACAGATGATGGAAACTGGACGGAATCAAACGGGAAAAGTAAAAGATCCTTTTTTGGAGTTCGTTACTGTAACCTATTCTTGTTACGAACACTGAAATCATCAAATAAAGTCAAAAATGCGCTATATGGCATTAATCGGAAGCTTCACATCATGTTTCATATTTTGCACCTTATTAACAATCACTTTTGAAACTAGGTGTAGATAGGATGGATTGATAAATTGATGACAACTATAAAACGTTGTTACAGGAGATATCAGCACGACTGTGTTGTTCTAATGAAATTAAAAAAGGTATCTAATGAATATAACATCAAACAAATACTTTAACGAGGCCTTTAACCTATTACAAACGCATTGTTAACTTCTAGGATTTTTTTAAATTACTGAATAAAAACAACGACCACTTCAAAGGATGCATTTTCTTTGACATTTGTTTCATTGCTTGGTTCCTAGGTTTCTTGGCTTCATTAGGTAATATTGTATCTAAGGATTATTTAATAGCAGCTAGAGTTAGTTCGTGATTCGCTCCATTATACGAAACGAAACTCTGTAATAAACTGGAGTGTTTATTAAGTAGAAAAATGGGGTTATTCTCGCAAAATTCCGCGGTTCATATCTGCGTCCGTGATACATCTGCGTAAGAATAACGACAGAATGGAGGGCTGAATGAACAATCGGCTCAGTGTGTGTCGTTCGAGCCAGACGTCCGCTCGCCGCGTCGAGCGCTCCCGCGGGGCCGCAAACTTCTCACGCGACACAAAACTTCTAGAATACCTGTTCTACCAAGGACACATATTTTAATTAAATGAAAAAATGGCCGCCGTGTTTTGGTGATAACAATCGTCCAACTATTACTAAGGTAAACCTCTATTTTTTTTGTTTAATGATACAATAAACAGCCTGAAGTTTGATTTTCGTTAAACGCAAATCAAAAGTACCTATAATTATACTATGTTCAGTAGATACTTTTTGAGTTTATTTATGTTTTTAGTTTGTTTATGCACGGTATAAATCATTTTTTCCAATAAGTAGATCTAGTCGTTTTTGGTTTAGAATTTTACTTTATTGACGTGTGTATAAAAATGCGACCGAGTTTTAGTCAAAAACTGGCTTGTAATATCAGTCTTTAGTTTTTCATAGCCTTTCATAGCGTAATCTACACACACTGAAATATATTTCAAAACATTTTAAAATATATTTTGTATTTCTCTATTAACAATAAAATTTTACTTACTTATATTTAATTTACTTATGGTCGCTTTAACTTCATTAAGTGGAAGATACCAGGGACCCAACAGTTTAACACATTACGTTAAGTACTATAACTACGTAATATACACGAATAAACACCAATAAACAGTTTAAAAGAAGTAAAAATACAGGTTATTTTCTCTTTTCAAGAAAAAAGTAAAAAAAACTGTCCTACTTCATCTGCAATACAGGCCGCGTGAAGTACAAAATATACATGAACGCCAGAGGGGTTTTAAAATTTTTCTTCTAGCAACACTCGACGCAAAAATACAGATATCCAACTAAAGTTCCCAACTAAGTTTGCCTTGTTAGTTGATGTAAAGGAGTTATATAGCTATGCCCGTGTTCAACGTAGCGATGCAAATTATAAGAATCTATGCTCGCTCTCGTTGGCTTGTTTTGTTGGTTTTTTTCCGAGTATGAATGTACAAAGTCCATCGTTTAAACAATATTTACAATTGTGAACTTGTATATAATGTTTCGTTATCCAACTGTACCAACCTCATCAACACTGGTGTCAGGGTTATTATTGGACCTCCAAAGGCTCATGTAACGATTATTCATTTACGCCAGTAACTAGTCACCGGGACCAACAGCTTAACGTGCCTTCTGAAGCACGGATCATTTAACTTTCGGACAATCAGGTGATCAGCCTAACCAAACTAGGGATCACAAAGTATTTTTTTTTTTGATATTTCCCCACCGGAATGAAAGTCTGTAGTAGGCATAAGTGCGGCCAAGTAGTAAATTCTCTTCTTTCGTTCAGTCTACACATAGTCTACGTATTACCACCAATCCGCAGTGGATCAATGTTGTGGAATATGCTCCGTACACGCATTTGATGAAAGGAGACGTAGGTATGTAGGATTTTTATATCATGAAATATAAATAAAAAGCACTCAACCTCAATATAATAACTACTTTGCAAAATAAATGTTATTTCAGACTGAATATCATCGAATTCCAATTTCAGGTTTTCATTTGCGCAATTGAATATTCACGATAGCAGTTATTTCAAGTATTATGTTATTACATATTTTATAATACACTTCGGTTTAATGGATCTCTATTAGGCGAAACATTAGTTTGAATAGATATAAAAACTCAGCCATGAACTTTATTGTTGTGCTCGGCTCAACTGTCACTCGGGTAGCACGCAAGAGGTAGATACGTATAACATATTATCTATGTGCCGTCTCGCAATCGGGGGTACCGTTAACTTAGACTTAGGGTGGTATTAATAAACGAATCTCAGCTGACACTGCCCTCAAGATCATGCTCAAGTCTCTATTTTATATATGAGAACTGTCACAATGACATGATTTTGAGGACAGTCTCGAAGCTCTGTGAGATTCTTTAATTTATAATATTTCATGTCCAGCACAGCCTCCGTGATCTAGTGGTTAGAGCATTAGCCTCACGAGGTGGAGGTACGGGTTTGATTCCGATTAGGGTCATTCTCGAAATCACTTTATGAGACTGTCCTTTGTTTGTTAAGGACTTTGTAGGGTTGAATCACCTGATTGTCCGGAAAAGGAAGATGATTTCGTGCTTCGGAGGACACGTTAAACCCTTGGTACCGATTATTAGCCATTAAACCACCACCAACACGCAGGGGAGCATACCCCCTCTGGTTGATTGAGGAGAGACCTGTGCCCAGCAGTGGGACGAATATAAGCTGTTTATATTATGTATACGCTACTTTAGGAAATATTGATTATTTCGATTTTTTTCTTTTTATAAATACTTTTTCTCATTTCAAACTTACAAACGAGCGTAATAGACCAGCCATGTAGTACAAGAGTCGTGATAAGACCACATACCAGGCAACGTTGTTTGATAGCTCAACAAATATTTATTTCCTGAGAAGTTAGCGCCTCGACCTCGGTGATTATTGGGGAACATTCTTCACATAAATTTTATCAGATTTATGCCTTTGTACATTTTACTGTAGTCAGTAAAGGTAGTCAGGTAGTCAGTCTATGGCAGGCTTTGATCATGGCTGCTTCGCAACTTATTATTACAAGTTATTTTTGTTCCCAACCCTGAGCTGGGAAGTATACTAAGTATATTATATCGATAAAAACAAACGTGAACAGTCTTATACGTCCCACTGTTTAGACCTCTTCTCAAAAGATCGCGACTACAGTCCCAATTGGGCTAGTCACAGGTACATTAATCGCAAGATGAATTGTACCCACGCTTCACCAAGTTTTCTGTTAGCCCAGAAACAAAGCTTAGCTTACCTTGAAAAGTCACAATACACAGAACAACCTCCGTGGTTAGTGCATTGGGCTCACGATCCGGAGGTCCGGACATAGTCGAAATCACTCTGTGGACTGTCCTTTGTTTGGTAACGACATTGCAGGCTTGCGTCACTTGATTGTCCGAAACATAAGATGATTGAAAGATGGTTGGTCTAGGGCACCCACCTCCAGCAACCCGCAGTGGAGCAGCGTGGCAGAGTATGCGCCATACCCTCTCCGGTTGATTGAGGAGAGGCCTGTGCCCGGCAATAGGATATGTATAGGCTGTTTATGTACGTTATGTTACCTTGAAAAATCACAATACAGGCTTCTAAATACAGATCTAGTTCTACAAATCTAGTCGGTCGTAGGCCTGGTCGCAGTTTGCCGGGCCGGTATGAAATTTCCGACGGCAAAGTAACTAAGTTTCCAACAAGTTAGCCCGGGAAAGGACAGGTCTCTCCAAGACAATGGACATCAAATGCAATGGAAAATGTCGTTACCACCCTCTCGCACTAGGCTAAGGCAGGAAGTTAGGACTTGTGATACATTCAGAAGATGTCTATCTTTTAGAATAGATCGGTCAACAAACATTATATTGATTCTCGTAACGTACGTAGAAATATAAACAAAAACATACTTATATAATAAACAGTTAAAAAAGGATTCTTATTCATAGCTTCAAGTTATCAATGTATTCAGAATTTGATAGTCAAGTCTTGTTTGTTCACAGAAATACAATTAACTCACGCCTATTTCCCACCGGGGTAAGCAGAGACTATGGAATTCCATTTAAAAAGCATTAAAATATAAAAATAAAATAAAACATAAAATATTTTTTTTGAAACATACATACATAAACTCACGCCCGTAATCCCTAATGGGGTGGGCAGAGCCACAAGTAATCAAAGACAACTTGCAGCCACTGTTGATACGAATTCCAAAGATGGATATGATGAACCACATCAATGTCATCATTTTTAATGTGTTTTTTTGAAACACATTAAAAAATATAACAAAACAGCTAATTATTAAATAAAGACGAAAACGAAATGATTGAAATTGAATTTTTCTTTTTTTAGAACTTCTTACTTATCTCTTAATTTATTTTTATATAAACCCACGCAGACAGTGTCACGGGTGGAAAGCTGATTATAATTTATGTAGGCTTATTAGATTTAAATGAATGTTAAATGGTTCGTTCATTTTTGCAGCTTCACTGAAAATTTCACCGTAAATACACGAATTCTGTGTACAGAGTAAAGTTTCCAAATAATCCATACCAATATGTGGTTTAAGGGATTTACTATCTGTCTGGCTGTCAATTTCACATACTTAACACATTTGGGTAACATTTTTTTCAGATTGTAAGTAGGTACAAGTACCTACAAATGTAATTTGAGTTGCAATCTAAGTGCGTTTACAGAAGAGGGACGATGGTGTGGTGGTCCATACAAAATTCCACCCCCCATTTAGGGAAGTGGGGGTTAGAAAGAGACAAAAAGTACCCTGTCACTTTCCATCACTTCAACTACTCCGTTTTGACGTTAAAAACGGACAAACAAACAGACACATACACACACTTTCCCATTTATAATAATAGTATGGATTGTAGGTTTGTTTAAAAAATATTATGTAATTATCACGTATTTTGTTGTACTTGAAAACCTGTTGCCAACAGACACAACAGCAAAAGCAACAATTCTTCTCCAAAAAAAATATATAAATAGGTACCCAGTAACTGTTTAACCAAAGCAAGAACACGTCTTATCTCCGTAACTATATGACAACTACCACCTACGTCACAACTGAGCGGTTGCCATCGGCATGTTGACGCTCCATGTCGACGACGCAGTCGCCCCATGTCTACGACGCGGTCGCCCTGTGTCGACGACGTCGTCTACACCATCGTCGTTGGTCTGTAACCGCCCTAATACATGCATAGTCCTATCTGCCCGGGTTACCCTCTGTGGGATAGATAGTGTGTCAATCGCAAAACCTTTAGAGCAGGCGTTCATTGTTTTCTTGTACGAAAATAATGATTGTTGAATGATAAAGAAAGAAGTTTGGGTCGTATAAAACGAAAACTTTTTAGTGGGTATCTACGTAAATAACTACTTAGAAATGTAGATATTAGGATATTCTGACGGTTACACCACTAAGGGTAACACATATCCCTTACTTGCAGTACTCCCGAAACGGCTACAAGTCGCAATATGTCGGAGTATAGAGTGTTATGGCCGAGCGAGTATGTGCGAATTCTGTAGCATTATCGTTCAAGTGCGGAAAAGTAGTTACCGGTGCGCGATCGCATCCGTTCGCCACTCTGCCGACGCTTCCCTTATCGCTATTCTAAACATTAGAATCGATGTCATTGCTATGTCCATACGTGTCTTGGTAAAAAGGAGCTTTGGAGCTTATGACGAGTATCAGTATTTTATTTTAAATTCGTAATCGGGACATGACGCGTTCCTTGCAGACTGCAAATAGTTGTATTACTTATATGATAAGAAATCGTTCTTAGAATTCATGTTTAGATCATAAATGATTATCACATGCTCACCGGTGAAGGAAAACATCGTGAGATACCCAAGAAATGCGTTTCTGAGGTATGTGACCTAATCTGTACCTACTGGGCTGGTTTTACGTTCGCGGTTAGATAGTCAAACAGGCAGTCGCTTCTGTAAAAAACCGGACCTATCTAATCTTCATGCTAGGTAAGCGGACCCTGTGAAAAACGGGATAAATAGGGAAATGATTGGTTTATATAAGAATTTCAAAAAATGTAATTATAATATAAATTAGTATCTTGAATATAGAACAAAAGGGTTTTTTCACCTTAATAACTTTAATAAAAGAGAAAATGTTGAAAACTTATAAGTAATCGAACAACATTTGATTTAGATCTTGTCATAGTTAACAAAGGCCTGCCCGTGTAAACATAATAGAAAATACACTCTTCCTTTTCAAAAGAGGAAAGACCCCAGAAGGAAATAAATGTTAGAAAATTGACATATAAGTATGTCTATGCTTGACAGAACGAGCAGCGGTCGATATCCCGAGTAGTCATGCACTGACGATGACGCGATAAAAACGTGTAGATAAAGGTTCTCGTAACATGGAATCATTATTGTCAGATCAAATCGCGAAAATGTCTTGCGGAAGGGACCGAATAGCTTTCCAATGTGTTGTGTCACACATGCACTCACGCCTCCTAATAAAACACGTTGTAATAGAGGGGTGATACAGTTTCAATGTTTGTGTTGCTGTACTTAACATTATTTAGTTTGTTTATGGCGTATTACAATGCTCTTAAAATA
Organism: Pectinophora gossypiella; assembly: GCF_024362695.1. Lineage (NCBI taxonomy): Eukaryota > Metazoa > Arthropoda > Insecta > Lepidoptera > Gelechiidae > Pectinophora > Pectinophora gossypiella. The sequence continues at coordinate 7,890,279 of NC_065405.1, forward strand.
TTGTGTCAGTAATCATGTAATCTCTAAACTTATCCAGCTTATTTGAACCCATAGCTGGGCAAAGGCCTTCCTTTGATTTCTCCATTCTTCTCGAAGCATAGAAAATATAATAATATTAAACAAGTAAATTATTAAAAATGCTTAAAGCATAGTCATAAAAAAAACCTATAAGTAATCGAAGTTATCACACATGATAAAGTTCTGAATCCGAGGCTATCTCTCTAAATTCGTCTTGATCGCATTCTACTTGAAGAATGATTTATATTTTGAAGGTAACAAATATGCAACAAAAATATACCTATTACTTGAACATATTACTTTTTTAATCTATAGTATCTGTATTGGAAAGAGAGGAAGGGGAAGACCAAGAAGAGCTTACATGGAACAGATTAAAGAAAAGGTTAACGTCATGTCTTATAGGGAAGTCAAGGAATTGGCCTTTGATAGACTGGAATGGAAAATGCTACACCGACAAGAGCGTGGCTCTTAAATTGATGATGAGTATCTGTATTAAAAATACTCCAAAAGTAAAGGAAGCGCAGTTCCTGTACTTTTACGTACCTACCACATTATATTAAGTAGCTAGTAGATATTACGTGAACAACCACCTTAGCAAACCACAATCCTGTTGTTTACTACCTACTAACTGACATAATCCCAGTACAATAAATCTTCCCCATGCATATTGCTGTATGTAGCATCTACTGCTTGGGTACGATAAGTCTGATAGATACACTTAAGGTTTATCCAGACTGGTAGAACAAGATTTGAGATTCCAAATACTGTAAGTTTCAAATACAGCGGAGGGACTTTGTTTTACAGTAAATATAAGCAGAGTCCCCCTGCTGCGTCTGTTTTTTTGTTTGCGATGGACTCAATAAGTATTGAACGTATTTTCATACGGTTTACACCAATTAATATAGGAAATTAAGACGAAGGTTTTAGTATATAATTTATTTTAAAGTTTATATTTAAATTCGTATCTGCAGTCTTAGTTCAGATAGTTTTCTGGCATAAGAGCCTTCATCGTATCTTGTTCATCCGGTTAAGAAGCAAACGCCATCCGAAGCGAATCTACAATAACCTCAAATTACTAAAAAAAAAATGGATCTGGCAGTAATATTATCAAATTGCACGATTAACGCTGTTTCGTCACTCCTATTTGCATTTTTATTGCTTATTATGTAACAAAACAGAACATATGGCTTGACATGGCTTTAAGATGGTATCTCGTTGTGGAACATTTTATACTTATACTTAGGTAACTGTTTTCTTTTCATATTAATAAAATAAAAGCATAAAATATTAAATATTTACTTATTCCTACTGTCCTACTACGATTGGTACGACACTGCATAGCGCTTGTTGTTAATTATTATAAATACAATTTAACCTGCACAACTAAAATTAAAATACACTATATTAATATTATTAATAATTTATTATAAATTATTAGTTTATGTTTATTTACAATTTATAGTATAATTGTGTCTAAAACCCAAATACTTTTTCAGATTTTCATGAACGTCTCAAGGATAGCGTAAAATCAGCACATTATGCAGCCTTGTTGGTCAATATACTTACTTGCCATATTCATGTTAGGTCTAGATTCCAAGCTAGCCGGTAAGTGTGTACAAAATATAATTCTATATCACACCAAGTATGATTTTTTTAAACTATAACAGTCTAATATTACCTAATTCTTGCAGGTCAAGCGTTTCAACCAGAATTCGCCGAGCCTATAGCAAACTTGACAGTACCAATTGGTAGAGACGCAACTTTTAGATGTTTTGTCCAGAATCTAGGCGGATACAGGGTAAGTTTTAAATGTAGCGATTCACGCAGACTCACCCTGAGAAAAACTTGCTAGTTTAGTGGGTTTTGGTTTATGGTCTGTTTTCACATGTCGCTTATCGTAGACCGCTTAGTTATATATTTTACATTATTTACTGTGTCTTAGTATGCCTGACAAAATATGAAAACAAACAGAGCATCAATTCTTATGGACATTTACTAAAATGTGTATGTAACAAAACAAATACAAAATTTTGACCACATTTTTCAATTCACAGGTGGGCTGGGTGAAAGCTGATACTAAAGCGATCCAAGCAATTCATGTCCATGTAATTACCAATAACCACAGAGTTGGGGTATCTCATAATGGACAGACCGTATGGAATTTACACATTAGAAACGTTCAGGAAGAGGACCGGGGACAGTACATGTGTCAGATCAATACCGACCCGATGAAAAGTCAGGTAAGTCTCTATTCATAGACTGAAATAAGGGATGTCTGGAGTTTGCTAAGGATCCACTTTCGACCTGATTTATTTATCTCCATTAACTACTGGGGATCGGGTACAGATAATTGACGACTAGATTTCGCTAAGGTCCATTTTCGCTCCAATTCATCTATTAGAGCTCAAGATTGAGGACAATGTGTCAAATCCATACGAAATCAATGGATAGTTAGGTAAGTACGTATAGTCCACTCCAGCAGAGTCATGTACTATTTGTGGCTAATTCGCGTAAAAAATTATAAATCTAAGTACTGCCAAAAAGCAGAGCTCTATCAGTAAGTCACCTTTGATGGAAATAAATACTAGGTATGTATGTTGTCATTATGGATAATCTATTTATACTATTTGCTCGGGGAGATAAGAAAATAGTAGTGTAATTTTATAGGTAAATAAACATTTTCCTTTACATGACTTGCCATGCAAAGAAAGTAATGCCTAACTTATTATTTAATCCATATTCCAGTTCCCGGAAATATAGGAAAAGTACTGTCTACAATATAAATCATTTTCTACGCGGTATGCTGTGTAATACGTAACTGTGAATAGACGCCGGAGTAATTGCAAATATATACAAACTAATCTACACACAATACAGACTGTGTTATTATACAACAGATTTTTCATCCAACATACATGGTTGAAGTATTATTTTTTGTTTCGCGTAAGGATTCGCCCAGTAATTTGTTGCTGACTCTCTCATTATATATTTTACCTATAGCGAAGCAATTAGTACATTTACAATAATGGATCGCCAACGATATACCATCAAGGTCTTTACCAAATGAACCGCAATAAATTGTTTTCTATAAAGCAACTGCATACTAACACCAACAACAGAACGAGCAAACCAAACAATTCGTGACATGTATCAACTGAAGCTATCAACGAAAATTAAATTGCGATTACAGTAAACATTGGGCAGATAAAGTGAATTAAACTGCAACGGGGAAACGGGAGGGACGCAGCGGGTAATGATTCGTGCATGGTGCTCCTAAATTATTGCGCCGCGTTGTAATTTATACCCTGGCCTGATAACGGCATAAATCGCCACCGGCGACAGACCACCGTTTTCGACGGCCGTCCGCGCCCCATGACTCCACTTCACGAAATGCAACAAAAATTGAATCGCGTCACACTTTCAACGAACGCCAATTGGTCGTAATTGAATGTGTCGATATGAGACATGGTGTGGTCAAACTTATATACTTACAGTGAAAAGTGATGTTTATAAATAAAACATTCAATTCAAATACTAAGCTAGCTTAGGGCTTTTTAAGTCAAAACAGTAAAAAAGCTGTAGAGAGAAAAAAAATTGAGTCGTAATAATCCAAACGGACACGTAAATTATTATTTAAAAGTCACATTAATTCCTAAATATTTTAATGCCTTTTCCCAAACAGATGGGCTATCTTGACGTGGTGATCCCACCAGACTTCATAATGGAGGAGACGTCAGGAGACGTGATGGTGCCTGAAGGTGGCACAGCAAGGGTCGTCTGCAGGGCTCGTGGGATGCCTGTGCCAAGAGTCATGTGGCGGAGGGAAGACGGAGCTGATATCGTTATCAGAAATTCTAATGGCGATAAAAGTAAAGGTCAGCTAATATCAGCTAAACATCGACTTCTTGCGGATCAACTATATATTCCATTGATATTGTACCCTGACCTGAATATTAGGTATTTTAATTTGAGGCTTTCATTATTTTTCCTCATTATCATCAATATCATACTCTCCTTCTCCCTTTTATCTGAGTCCTTCTCTCGTATGGGTTGTGAGGTCCTCATCAACCCTGGTGTGAGAGTTATTACTGAGGCGCCAATGGCCCCTGACGTGGCTCATGTAACGACTACGTACTTACATTATAATGCAAAGTTCAGCAAAAGTTTTGCAATGAACTGCTGCTGATGGCATAGCACTATCTTTGGACTCTGATATTGATGGGCCATCAGTCAATCACCAGAGCATCATCGGTTATTGCAGGGTACAATACACGGGTTTGATTTTTTCTGAATTTTTTCATAAGTTTTTAATGAATTTAATGTATTGTTCGTAGTTGCCATGTATGAAGAGGAAGTACTGACTCTCACGAAGATATCACGGTCAGACATGGGCGCGTACCTCTGCATCGCCAGTAACGGAGTTCCCCCTTCTATAAGCAAGAGGATCTTGATTAAAGTTCATTGTAAGTAATATTTTGTATTTACTAGTTTATTTTTACTACTTTCTGAAGAAATTTCGGTTTCGGTTCGATTTTCCTGTTAATTCAATTGTTTTACTAAGTTTCAGTAATTGATATTCGGTTTTAAAGATACAGGTTGAATACTCAATATTATAATTGTGGAATTATAATGAATAATTTTACAACCTGATATTGTAAAATGATCTTCATAGACTATTTTTGTTAAAGTCGCCTATTTTTCTTTCATTACAGTTTGTTGGTTCAATATCTAGTGGTTCCACATACAAACGAGCAAAACATTGAGCTAAATCTTTTGGCATGCCTAGCAATAATACGGAGACTCGTACTACATAAAATACAACACCAAAACGTTTACCAAAGTGTATATTTGGTTAGCTAACGTGAACTAAATCAACGAATTCAAATTAGCAGACAAGAAGCCTCGCCGTTCTGTGTTTCTGGCGTTATTTGTAGAATCAATCACACAACCAGTTGTTTGCTCTCATACTTAGTTGGGATAGCGTCAAGTTATCACGCGTTTTTAGAAGGGTAACACCGGGGCACTATGAATAATGATAAGAGTGGCATATTTGACGTACTTATGGCTTTGATGTAAAGTATTTTTATAAAGGATTATCATGTGAATGAAAAATACACCAAATTTTAATATTTGAAATCGCAGTTAAAGTAAGTAAATCTATACTTATAATAAATCTGTAGAGAGGTCAATTCTGTACATTAAATATTTTTTCAAAATAACTATCAGGGGGTGATAAGTGATCGATACTGATGCCAAAAATGCAATCAGTAAAATTTTTGTCTGTCTGTCTGTCTGTCTGTCTGTCTGTCTGTCTGTCTGTATGTTCCTTATAGAAACAAAAACTACTGGACGGATTTTAATGAAACTTGGTACAATTATTCTTCACACTCCTGGACAGGTCATAGTATACTTTTCATCACGCTACAATCAATAGGAGCAGAGTAGTGAAGGGAAATCCTTTTGTATGAAAAATCTAAACCACTCAAGTTAGACGTTTGAAATTTGGCATGCAGGTACCTTAGATACCGTAGAGGTGCACTAAGAAAGGAATTCCCGAAATTCCTACGGGAACGGGAATTAGCGGGAAAATCCTTTTGTATGAAAAATCTAAACCACTTAAGTTAGACTTTTGAAATTTGGCATGCAGGTACCTTAGATAACGTAGAGGTGCACTAAGAAAGGAATTCCCGAAATTCCTACGGGAACGGGAATTAGCGGAAAAATATTTTTGTATGAAAAATCTAAACCATTCAAGTTAGATGTTTGAAATTTGTCATGCAGGTACCTTAGATACCGTAGAGGTGTACTAAGAAAGGAATTCCCGAAATTCCCACGGGAACGGGAATTAGCGGGAAAATCCTTTTGTATGAAAAATCTAAACCACTCAAGTTAGACGTTTGAAATTTGGCATGCAGGTACCATAGGTACCGTAGAGGTGCACTAAGAAAGGAATTCCCAAAATTCTCACGGGAACGGGAATTAGCGGGAAATACCTTTTGTATGAAAAATCTAAACCACTCAAGTTAGACATTTGAAATTTAGCATGCAGATACCTTAGGTACCGTGGAGGTGCACTAAGAAAGGAATTCCCGAAATTCTCACGAGAACGGGAATTAGCGGGAAAATCCTTTTGTATGAAAAATCTAAACCATTCAAGTTAGACGTTTGAAATTTGTCATGCAGGTACCTTAGGTACCGTGGAGGTGCACTAAGAAAGGAATTCCCGAAATTCCCACGGGAACGGGAATTAACGGGAAAATCCTTTTGTATGAAAAATCTAAACCATTCAAGTAAGATGTTTAAAATTTGGCAAGCAGGTACCTTAGACACCGTAGAGGTGTACTAAGAAAGGAATTCCCGAAATTCCCACGGGAACGGGAATTAGCGGGAAAATCCTTTTGTATGAAAAATCTAAACCACTCAAGTTAGACGTTTGAAATTTGGCATGCAGGTACTTTAGTAAACTTAAAGCTTAGTTGCAACAGGATATTACAAAATTCCCACGGGAACGGTAGTTAGCGGGAAAAAACATTTGTATGAAAAAATCAAATCTAAATAAAAGGAGAAACTGACTGACTCAGTGACTGACATATCAACGCATAGCCTGAACGGCTAAATGTAGGCATTTGAAATTTGGAAGGGACATAGCTTAGGTACCGTAGAGGTGCACTAAGAAAGGAATTCCCGGAATTCCCACGGGAACGGAAATTAGCGGGAAAATCCTTTTGTATGAAAAATCTAAACCGCTTAAGTTAGACGCTTGAAATTTGGCATGCAGGTACCTTAGTTAACTTAAGCCTTAGTTGCAACAGGATATTGCAAAATTCCCACGGAAACGGGAGTTAGCGGGAAAAAAACATTTGTATGAAAAAATCGAAACCGCGTAAGATAGATGTTTTCAATTCAATTCAATTAAATTATTTATTGCATTCCATGTAGTACAATGGGGTGTTACATAGGCATAGGAACTAAAACATGGACCCTGTAGGGCACAGCAACGTTGAAGGGAAGAGAGGAAGTGTGTATTAAAATTAAAACTCAATGAACAATCAATTAAAAAAAAATCAATTCAATCAATTGATTCAATCTAGCATGCATGCATACCTTAGTAAATATAAAGTTTATTTTTGGCTGTATTTTGAAAAATGGGAGTTATTGGGAAAAAAATTGTATGAAAAAATCTAAACTGCATAAGTTAGATGCTTGAAATTTGATATGCACTCCCGCACACACAAAGATCTCTCTCTTATATAACACGCCACGCGGACGAAGTCGCGGGCAAAAGCTAGTGTATAATATAACGCGATGAAAAACAATATAATCCCGCAGTAACCAACGATTTGTTTATGTGTAAGAACAAATTTATAGGAATACAAAGTTCAGTCTAACTAGATCAAAGTTCGTGTACACATTTCTTCCGCGGAATCTTTTCTTTTTTGTTGAGAACCAACTCATTTAGAAGGCGAAGTGGGTCTCGCCAAATTCGTGGTAATTGTTGTTTATCTCGGCAACTTTCAGAGGTTTCTTGTTATTAATGGTGTTATTTAATGTCAGTGAGTAGTAGCTTTTAATTATTTTCGGGACAGAAATTGTTTGTGTCTGCGCGTCAACCCAAACAAACGTTTTGCCGGTTTAATGTCAGACTAAAAAATTAGCAGGCCTTTAGGGGTTTTTTTATTTATATACACAACCGACAGAACTGAAAATATTATACTGGACTTTGTAGATATATAGTCAGGATTTAAAACGGTCACTTGATGGCATGGACGAACAAAACAATGTCCAGTCTAGGCAGTGAGAAATTAAATAAAACGTTCATCAACTCCCTCTTGTATAAAGTCGGTTAAAACAACAAACTCGTCCTGGATTATCTGTCCGCGTTAGCTATACGTAGTTATCCAGTGTCCCGAAACGCCAGCTAAAGCTCATTACAGCTTTTGGTTCACAAATATTTTCCTAATTTACGTATGTTTGGTTTGTTCAAACTAATGTAACAATTTGTAGGTAGCAGGTATAGCAACTCATGAAATTAGTTCGTAAGCTTTTAATTACAAATCATACAAAATGAATAGGCAAGTAGGTACTACTATGAATTACCTTATTGTGACTCTACTCATAGTGATATCACAGTAAATACCTACCTCTGTGATATCAGATACACGGTGGCTATACTGTGATAACCCACGCAGATAACGAAACCAATCACCACGAAATCAATGATGACAATATGTATGATAAAGAAGAATACTAAGGGCTATTATTTACTTACATAATAGTTTGGATGCAGTAACTGTTAGGTTGATATAACTGCAACAAAACTACAAACCGACTGTCGATAGAACTGTATGTCAACTGCAAACGAACTGCACGGTTTGTAATTTTGATGCAGTTATACCAACCGCACAAAAACTGTATCTGATCTGTAATTTTGCTGATGGCTGGTAGTTCAAATGCAGATCGTTTCTAATAGCCCTTAAATAATGATATTTTGGTGTGTGCAGTCCACCCAGTGATCCAAGTGCCGAACCAGCTGGTGGGAGCGCCGCTGGGCACCGACGTCACCCTCGAGTGCTATGTCGAGTCCTCGCCCAAGTCCATCAACTACTGGGTGAGAGATTCCAGTGAGTATGCTTCACCATTAACTATCTCTCTAGTTTCGTTTCGTTTCGATTGATTGGTCCGATTTTTACAGAACTGAGACTATCACACACTAAAACACACACAAACATAACATAAATAGCCTGTTACGTCCTACTGCTGGGCAATCGCCCCCTCTCAATCAAGTGGAGGGGGTATGGAACGTAACTCCACCACGCTCTATTCCACTCCACCGTGTGCAGGTGTTGTTTGTTTGGGGTTAAAAAACAAAATTACTGCAAAAATTACAAGGTTTTTTTATAGGTTCACTCTTACAGAAAAATATGACCCCACTCCCTAAGACATTCATATCTTAGATGTTGTACAATAATTCTGTCGCCTATACAGGGTGTTACTGACATCGTAACGAAAACTTTGAGGGATGATTCAGAGTTAAGATCAAGTGTAATTTTCCATCGCAAAAGAATAGAATTGAAAATAATTAAAAAAACTAAAAAGAAATCATGAATTTTGCGACGGAAAATTCCACTAGATATTAACTCAGAATCATGGTCTGAATCATCCCCCTCAGTTTTCGTTACGATGTCACTAACACCCTGTATAGCTGTTCTAATTTTGTCCAGCACTTTGGAGTGTCACTTAAGAGCTCGTGTCCATCGTTAAGTCACGCTAGTTCCAGTTCCCATGGGAGCCTCTAGCCAGTTGCCATGACAACGGGAGAATGAGCCCGAGCCTTAATCGCAACTGTAAAGCAATTTGGACTAGAATTACTTGAAACTGTACCTCGGCAATCACGGTATTTTCTGATTAAGAAATTTTATATTTATACATAGATCCTCAAAACGGAATATCGGATTAAAATTATAATATTTTTAGTGGGCAGTAAATTGGATTGTTGTTAACTCACTTTTGTTGTTGATTAAATATATCTACTTACCTACTTAGAATTTGGTGTTAAGTATGATCACTTCTATCAACATCAACACCACTGCGTCTTTTCGCTGGCATTTTTCTACCAATTTGAGATTTGACATTTGTATGTGCAGTTTATCCAACACAGACATTTAAATTCCAGTTCCCGTTTGTTACCATACCATTAAACGTAAGAAGGCGTAACCGCATAAATAATAGAGTCAAGACTCAAGACTTTCATTTCATGAATTTTTAGTTCAAATTTTCCAGTGAAACAAATTCTGGCGGCAGCGCTGTTTGAAATTGGCATAGTTTTTTGGCTCCGAGAACTGTGGGCGGAGAGCTTGCAAGTAATGAGATATTAAGTTTTAATTTACGAGTGCGTCGGGTTATTCTTAAGGAAAGTGACCTATTGTAGTGAAAGACAATGCGTGTTAGTTCCATCTGAGTGGACGTGGCGTGGCGTGGTGTGGCGCTAGGGAAGCCGACAATGCTTTTGTAATTTATATCCTTGAATGTACGATATTGCCGCCTCAGCTACTAACGAAAGGTGATTTTCCTTATATTTTTTCTAGTAATTGTAACTTTTATCTTATTGTTACTGCCGAAGAGATAAATATTTGATATCTTACCAAATTTATATGTACTTAAATTAAATGAGGTTATTACCTCATATTAGTCTTGGTCTTGGTAATGTGAAATGAATGTCTTCGAAATCTCAACAAAATTAATTGCTGTTTAACACGCTGTAAATTCGCTAACATTAATGATGTATTTTTTTACCCGACTGCAGCGAAGAAAAAATGAGGGTTGCGTGTTTGGCCGCTATGTATGTATGTGTGTATGCACGTCTGTTCTAAACTAACTTCTAAACCACCTGTCAGAATTTAACAAATGAAGTGTCACTAGAAACGTCTTTTTATTCGGTGGTTATAGGCGATGTGACGTCTCGCTAAATTCAATGTGGCGTCCTCTAGAAGACATAAACTCGAGATGAAAAAAAAATAATACTATTGTGTTGGGTAACAAATACAAGGGCTTAATTTGCACACTTTAAATACGAATATTTATCAGCTTTTAATTGCGGATTTGCTTGTATTTACTAGATCATTATGTTGAATTTATAATATAACTGCTTAGACATGTTCCAGATAGATTTTTTTCTAAATCTTGCAGACGTATCGGAAGCATGTTATCTTAATAAATGAATACCTAAAATAATACAAATTTAATAAAACTGAAAGTTTTAAAACAAAAATCCGATTACTGAAAAATCACAGCCTAAAAAGTATGAAACAAGAAAATATATATATGTCGGCGTTAGTTATGAATTAAGAAGAGAAATTGATCAAATCGGAAAATAAAATGAAGTTACATCACTTCCGTTATGAAGTTGCAACGCTCCGACGAAAGGTGGCGTACGGCCAGAGCTGCGTGAAGTCGAGGGAGTCACTACAGAGTCGTCGTGTCGAGCGGACGTGTACTGCCGTTCTAGTCTGGCAGTCTACCGCGAACCATCGTCTTGAGCGGACGTGTCGAATAATTACGATCGGAACGTGGAGTGCTATAGTCGCTCACCTATAGGGACGTCAAGAAAGTGTGATCGGAAAAGAGCGCCTAGCAAGTACGTTCACATGTCCCGATGATTCGGTCTGAATATAGGAACCATGGGTGGTGGAGGGCCCCTTCGCGCTAACGTCCTTATGCGCGCTAGGTAACGAGAGACTGTGTAACCGTTACGAATACCGTGACGTTGCCGTGAGTGTGTACCTTATGCTGTGACTTTATTTAATCGTGATACAAAAACTATGTGGAAGTAAATAAAATGATTGTGATACTGATGACGGCCATTATTGTCTTCTAACGCCCACCCTCCATTCTGATGATGATGTTACGACACCCCCCCCACTGTTACGACATATATTTTCTGAAATTCTTCCGAATAGTGAGTGATGTTTGAAAATAGCCGTGGTCGAATGCAAATCTGACCTAAGAGTTTGCTTACCACAGCATATTCCATAGGGTTTTTGTTTTTTTTAACAATTATGGTTGTTTGTGCAAACAATTGCTCGGTTTGAGACTCAAAGTCTAGACTGTTTGTATCAGTGCAAATCAAAATACCGACTAGTTTACTTACATGACGCTGTGCAAGTTTAGCGAGCAGTCCAAACATTCCGACACTGGTCGGCGTTTGATTCTCCAAGTTTCCACTCAAACAACCAGCCGCTCTGACTGTTTCCACAACAGTTCGCTTGCTATAACATCTCTTTCATAACAAACTAAGCAACAGATTTGATACAAATTAACACATAATAACGGGTTCTTACCGCGTTTACCGGGAGTTTCATATCCCTGCTTTAAACGCGGTAAGAACCCGTTATTATGTGTTTAATTATGATAATAACATATGATTTGATACAGTCATTGCATTAACACAAGTTTACGGAAATATAAGGGCGCTATTGGAGGACATAGTTGCTTATGTTGATTTATCATTATTAATATTCTTCTAACGGCCTCCATGGTCTAGTGGTTGAGCGTTGAGCTCACGATCCGGAGGTCCTGGATTCGAATCCCGGTGGGGATATATCACAAAAATCACTTTGTGATCCCTAGTTTGGTTAGGAGATTACAGTCTAATCACCTGATTGTCCGAAAGTAAGACGATCTGTGCTTCAGAAGGCACGTTAAGCCGTTTGTTCCGGTTACTCTTTACTGGTGTATGTACATAGTCGTTACATGAGTCATGTCAGTGGCCTTTGGCGGCTCAATAGTAACCCTGACACCAGATTTGATGAGGTTGGTAATCCACCTCATAACCCACACGATAGAAACATATTTTTCTCTTGTGTGGGTTGTTAGATCAATTACTGACCTTATCAATCCTGATTTCAAGGTTACCACTCACCCGCCAAAGGCCCCTGACTCTTGTAACGAGTAACCTAGAAAAAAATAAATTAAACAGTAACCAGGTTGGTTTGACACCTGCTTTATGCCCAAGTGCTTGCCATAAGATATCATGCCTCGACTACGGGAAGCATTGTTATAGAGCTTTACAGAACATATACTCAAGATTTCGCTACTCAGGCAGGTGTTGAAGAGAACCTATCTTGTTTCATCATAAAATACAACCTACGTTAATGAGTCGCCTTTATGCCTACAAATGAGGGCAATTAAAGCAAGCAGTTCTTACATCTGATGCTGGACGTTTGATTCACCAAGTTTCTGTTCAAACAACCGTCCGCTCTGACTCCATCGCTGCAACACTCCGTTTGTTAAACCAACTCCATGTTAATAAACAAGAATTATTACAATTGCAGTTTGAGTACAGTTGTGGCTGTACACCTACTTTGTTTTGAAATTCCTGTATGTGTCTTGTTAGTTACCATTGACGAAACATAATATTGATAGGTAAATGATTTAGCCTAGGTACACGTTAAATACTTTAAAATATATTTGGGAGCATAATGAACTCGCTCGGGGTCCAGATAATCCACGCAAGGTAACATTCGTCAGTTCACGTCATCCTCGAAGAGCTAATACTTATATCATGTAATGGGATATAAATTATGTCAAAGTTTGAAATGACATATCTGTCAAAGCATTCGTTTTAAAACAGTCTTCAATATTTGGTACGTAGTTACTTAAAGATAATTATGCGAACAATCTGGTTAGTCTTTTTATGTTGTCAAATTGCGCATGAACTATTCACTATTAAGTAAACCTACAAACTCAATGAAAGAAAATAATGGAAACGGCGGATAAATTGCAGCTTTAGTATTCTCCGCTGTTCAAAATACCATTTTCTAGCTCTAAACTCTAGAGAACGTACAACTCGTAAAATCAAAATTTATTTTTAGGTTGTTCATCTCCTCCTTCGCAGTTTATATCTTCCACCCTTTTACTACATAGGATTTTAGTATTGCTACACACATTTTCCCAATAAAAACTGAATAGATGCATAATATTATATTTTATTTGCTTAATTTGATAAAAAATGTATGATTTTTCGAAAGCGATGACATTCTTCATATAATAGTCGGAGACGCAAATGCTCATTCCACACCTTATGCGAATACAAAGTTGTACGAGCACGAAATGTTCGTTTATTCAACTGATGAATCCATATTTTATTCATATTGCCACGTATGAGGTGAGGTTTCCATCTTCCCCATGCGTCTCTGGGAATTTTCGCAGGAAATACCAAGAAAGTGAAATGTGCACATTACATAAATCGTTTTTAACTTTTGTTTCAGTTGCATACGACAGGTTCTATATTCAAACAGACATCTCCCTACGTTGCAGCTAAAAATAAATGTACATAAGTAATTTATGTGCCTATAACAATATTTCAGTTTTTTTTTCACATGAGTTATTGTAGATTTGTCGCAGATGGCATTAGCTACTTGGCAGGACAAATGGGAAATGGGAGGGCTCTCACCCGGTACAAAATTTAAAACAATATGTCTGAGGGGTGTCCAGTAGGGCCCGAACCTGGACTCAAGGCGTCGTCTGAGAGGATTACGAGTATATTTGAAATATAAATAATTAATAATAATAAAAACAGTTTATTTAGGTAAAATCTACGACACACATATACTTACAACATTAAAATATACACACATTAACATTAATATTAACATTAATCGATCCTAGTAGGACGGAAAACGTTGACCAGCCGGCGGGGTCGGTATCGGAGTCAAATATTGTAGTCGTTATATGAATTTTCTAGTTTGCAGTTCAATAACCGAATTCGTCACGCGAACCTCAGCTCGTAATCCCGACGTATAAAACCAAATGTGCTCCAATAACATTGAAAAGTAGAAACATTACCACCCGGGAATCATAATAAAACTCAGTTATATACCCACTGAAATATCCATTAATACCTATCCCCGAGTAGAACAAGGCGAAGTAAGTTTATATAATAAAATAATACATTTTTCCCTCTGTTCGCTGGTCTCATAACCAACGTATTATTGTACATGTCAAGAAAATCTGTGCGCATAACGTAGCGGCTCCAAATCATACTTACGTATTCACGAAGAATGACAATATCTTCAGCTTATGTTGCATTTGTTAAAAAAAAACATTAAATATCGAAATGACGTAACGGTACCATTGCTTACGCTTTATTTGCTAAATAAAAGAATAGACTAGCTGCATTTTTACTTTGCAGTTAGCGTCGAGTCCGAAGTAATTGCATTGTATTGGAATAAAGCAAGAAGTTAGCTGCAGTGATAAATCTGACGGTCTAGAACGAACAGCTGTTCCATCCAGTGCTAGTCAGAAAACGAGCTGTAATGAGCTGGATGGAGCGTTTCGAGCTGTTCCCCGCCCCGCGCACAGCCGTCGGCGGTTTCGGAAACTTCCACGCGGCAGTTGTCGCTTGAAATTTACGGGTTAATTTTCAATGGAACTGGGTTTTGAGTTCTAGGAATTTTTAAGTTCCACATATATTTTGCACATGTCAGGGAATGGTACAGACGTAGTGTAATTTAGTATGAGGCCTGTTAATCCTTTACGAACTAAAATTCACCCACTAATCTTTAGTTCGAGATAAAGATTTTTGGGGACAAAATGAATGAGTCGTTTTACGCTTTAGTGTAAAAGGTTAGAGCATCAAGAGATCTACTCAGTCAAGTGTAACGCATTATTTTAAGAGAACAATTTGGTCGGATAACGAATGAGGGCTTTTTTCGAGAATGTCTCAAGCGCACAGTGATCTTTGGAGTGCTAGTCGTAAAGAGCAACTTTTAGCTTAGATTACATGTGGAGTGGTCTAGTGTTACGTGGAATTATGCTTTAAACAGGCAAAGCGAGAGCTTTGTTTGTTGGGGTCCATTACGCTGGCAGTTTACAACGCTACTGAAAACCGCTGGGAGCACACTAACAGTCATAATAATTCCTGTCGAATGGCCGATACCGCGCGCCTTGTTACTCCTCCACATATCTCCCGGTTATCTAGCTCTGCGTCTATTGCGAAATACGAACCACTCAGGAAAGGATACTACGTCGGCGATTTCCTTTGTAATATCAATCTATAGCGATGAAGATTATTACTTATGTATATTCTATGTCATAAGTGGACGCGTCTGTGAAACAATTTGTTCCAAAATCACATTAAAATTTATCGCTAAGTATCCCTCTAAAAGCTCAATTTTATATTAATAACAAACAATGTCTTATCATAGACATGCATTCTTGTTATTTAGTTTGCTGGTGATAAACTACAAATCGAAACAAAAACAGCTTCAAAAGATATTGTGTTTTTGGTAAAACATGGAGCGTTAATTATTAAAACGCATTAAGGTCGCAGTTGTTTTGCAGCGATGTGAGCGAGTCGTGTATTGTGGCCGTCGATCACGGCCTTTGTTTGGTGGCAACTTGCTCGCAGTGACTCGCGCTTTCGCCCACTGCCGACACCAACCAAAGGGTGCACACCACCGGATCGTCATTTTCGTTTGTCATCAATCTATGTTAGCCCCTCTGACATGTAAGTGTTAATTAAGCAGGCCTCACTCGAGCGTAATTAAGAGTGTTACACTGTTATTTTAGACATTAATTGAGATGAAATTTCTTACTATAATGAAATATTCTCAGCTTTGAAGAACTAATTTCATCGAAGGCCATCTAGCACGTCGTAAACTCGCAATACACAGGAGAGTAAACAAACCGAAGTTTCGATCGAAATTAAGATTAGAAAAGGCGTTACTGGTGTTATCGCTTCCTTGTAAAGTTTCTTGTCAGCGCTTTAAATTAATGCGCTTTTAACCAAGTTCGAAAGTAAAAGCAGTTTAGCCTTGATGACAAAATTAAAGCTTGTCTACGTGCGCGAACTCTGAGAATGGACTGCGGGGGCGATATAGCCAGTCTGTTTTGTGAACAAGCGTTTCGGTAAGAAAGCTAGTCGCTTTATCATTCGCGAACAACAGACTGAAGCTTAAGGTAGCTCGGCGGCGAACGACGTTCTCGATGGAAGGATTGTTACACGGTACAAGGCGGGACACCAGGAAATGTCGACGCTTTGGCTTCTATTGAAAAATGTCGTTTATCCTGTAGGGATAAATATTGTGAGTCGGCTAAAATACTTTGTTATGTTGTCAGATGGTGGGGCGGTGAAATAAGATGCGTTTATTCTTATTTTTTCAACATAGAAATAGGAGAGAAGGTGGACACCCCAAAGAATATGCCATGCCATGGGCAGAACTACTCGAATTGTGCCGATAGCGATAATAATTAAGAAGTTCGTTTTACATTATCTTATTAACATGGTTTAACTTTCAACAGATGAGATGGTGATATCATCCAACAAGTACGAGGTGATCAACACAATGGTCAGCTCGTTCGAGAGCCGTATGGTGCTGACTGTACGTAGGCTGACGGCCGCCGACGTCGGGGGCTACCGTTGCGTCGCTAAGAACTCGCTTGGAGAAGTCGACAGCGTCATACGATTGTATGGTAAGTAACATATCGCTGAATTTAACTACTTTACATAATTAGCACATTCAAGAATAGTGTTTGATCATTTATAACAATATTTAAGATTTGAATGATATCAAAAGGTAAAAGGAACAAACAAAGGCAATAATCGGCAATAAGAACTGTTATCGATAACTTTTAAATGCTCAACATTTTAAAACTATTTTTTAAATTTACGCCTTAGGTATATGCAGGGTATTAGTGACATCGTAACGAAAACTTTGAGAAATGATTCAGACCATGATTATGAGTTGATATCAAGTAGAATTTTCCGTCGCAAAAGTATGGAACTGAAATTAATTTAAAAAACTCTAAAATAATAATGAATTTTCCGACAGAAAATTCCACTTGATATCTACTCAGAATCATGGTCTGAATCATCCCCCTCAGTATTTATTACGCTGTCACTAACATCCATACCTACTTGTATGGCTACCTATATTAACTTGTATGGTGTAAGTGACATCGTAACGAATAGGCACTAAGAGGGATGATTCAGCTGATTATTCAGAGTTATATCAAGTAGAATTTTCCATCGCAAAATTATAGAATTGAAAATAATAAAAAAATATATAAAATTTGCGACGGAAAATTCCACCTGATATTAACTCAGAATCATAGTTTGATTCACCCTCCTCAGTATTCGTTACGATATCACTAACACCCTGTTTATATTGAAACTTTAATTTGATTTTCCTACTCTCACAGAAATCCCAGGACCGACAGTCACCAACACAAGTCCTGCAAACAAAATAGAAGATTACAAATACTCCACGCCGATAGAGGGGCCTGACAACCAGTTTGGGTCCGCAGAGAGCTCTGACGACGAAGATGAACGGGAAACCACCGACCTCCCAGACCGAACGCAGAACTTACCAACCACACGAGAAAACATCTTCGACAGAAACAGATCCAACAGTATCATATCAACCAACTCTATAGATAAAGAAAAACTTACTAACAAAGTTCGAAAAATAATCAACAAATTCGAAATAGATGAACGTGAGTTCTCAGAGAGCAGTAGTAACAAATTGTATTCCGAAATAGAATATAGCCTAATGATAGTAGTTCTCGTCGTTGTACATAGTTTAATAGAAACGAACCTAACGTAGATAGGTACTACAGAGGTTACAATTGAGTTCTATGAAGCGAATGTTATTTAAAACATTATTACCCGTAGGTGTTTTGGTCAATTTCCTGAATATGCGAGCGTGTATCGCGACCGTCATCACATTATAATAATGCAGAACCTAGTGCTCGTAAATGTAATTAATAGAGCATGTGTAACGACCGGTAAATTGATATTGATGTGAGAGTTCCGATGACGTGGATAACCTAAAATCGTACCGACACACGACCCGCATACCCCACCTTCTGTTTACTTTGTTCACTTTATAACGCTTTAACCAAATAGATTTCGTTGCAAACAAATCTATACGTATGTTCGCAACTCACCATCATCATCCCATACCTATAAAGTTTATCACAGGAACCGTTTACCTAAACTGAACATCAGGTCCAGTTCTTACAGAAGCGACTGTCTATTGGACCTTCTAACCTTTCATACCTCCGAAAACACATTTTCTCGGGTTTGTGCATTTCATTTCGATGTTTACGCGTAAACAACCCGTTTAAATCTGTATAAGTACTTAGTATTCCAAAAAATATTTTTAGCAAACTTAAGTCCCGTTTTTACGACAGACAAATCATGTCGATCTTTCGCTGAAAATGTGTGTTGAAACTCCATTAAACCTGTTCAATTATGTGTGAACTACTCGCAAG
The DNA here is from genome assembly GCF_024362695.1 of Pectinophora gossypiella. NCBI lineage: Eukaryota > Metazoa > Arthropoda > Insecta > Lepidoptera > Gelechiidae > Pectinophora > Pectinophora gossypiella. The sequence continues at coordinate 7,909,071 of NC_065405.1, forward strand.
TGCATTCGCATGTTATATCTGATATTTCATGCCGAACGGCAGTAATTATTACTATCTATATAGTTTCTGTTTCTCTTACAATTACTGATTCAATGTATGATATTCAATTCCATAGAATAATTTGTGATGTTGTATATGAGAACTATTTATAACTATAGGAATATTAGCGAACTGTAAATATTAATTATTATTATGATAGTTATTTTGTTATCTTATACGCCAACTTTGTTTAATAGGAATACCTTCTACAACAATAATTATATTATCTACTTGAATCCTCTGATCTATAAATCTACTTCTTCATGCGTAATTTCATTATGTGTTAATAAATATCTATATATCGATACACAGTATATTTCAACTTGTAAGTATATTTATATAAATAAATAATATTTGGAACTATCTTTGTTACTTATTTCAGCCTTCTCCTTCTCAGTATATTTACTGTAAATATAAAGTTACAAGACGAAATCGTATATTTCCAAATAAAGAATTTGTACGCTCGTGTAGACAAGCTACAAACTAGATAAGTCTTGCTACGAGTCCAGTGGCTATACACAGTATAAGAAAAATAAAACGGGCCGGGATAAACTTCTCGACAGTGAGAATCGGTGTGATGTAACAAATAAGTTGCGACTACAAGTCGAGTTCGAAAGGCAGCGGTTGTGGCTTCCAAGTTTGAACCAATGTGGCGGATTACTCGACATCTCAGTTCATCTTCATTATACGAGAACTTTACCATTTTCGCACCCCTGCTCACCCCCACACGGCTGTTTCGCTACCATGTATGCAAATGAAGGCGCTAAGTTCACAAACAAACATACAACTTACTTTTTGATTACACAGATTGTTAATTGTAGGTTTTCTTTGCGTTGGCTGCTCAAAGCTGTGTCTATATTTATAGGTTCTTTTGTATTTGTCAAATAGTAATAGAGTTTAAAAATTAGTTTAGAGTTTAGAGACTAATAGAGTTTTCTTCAAGAAATTTGCAAAAGTTTTTATTTTTCTACGAACCTGAAGACTTAATTGCTAATAAATATCTAGTTATATTACGTCTAGCGACCCAATTCTTAAAATTCTAGGAACTTGTGGTAATAATTTTGACTCCTATACTTTTGATCAACTTGAAATAGTTTGATTATTATATATACCTGATTTAGATTAGTCAGTGACACTCAAAAATGTGTAATATTAAGGTTTCTTTGTTCTAGCGCACTCCAGTATATTTAATTAAAATCCGTCCAAATTTTTGGTTGTAAATTTTGCGTTTGTGAGTTTTTTTAGGGAACTTTTCGACAGAGCATCCAGTTTTCTGTTTATTTATGAGCTTTGGCTAGCGGCCGACGGACGGACCGCTTGACCAACAATATTTTCACATTAATGTTTTGCTGTTTTTTGCAATACCCGATTTAGGAGAATAAATATACTCAACCCCTGATGTTCATTGTTCTGTAATCCCATGACGAGATAGTAGATATAACAACACGTAAACACAACAAACGTGTCAAGCTCTCAAAATCATCGTTTTGATGCTAAAACATCGGATATTATGGCCAAACAGGTATTCGTAATAGTTTATAAGCCAATATAAAGTTACCGGGAAAACATGTGAAATGTCACGGATATAGACAAAGCGACATTGTAGAGAAAACAACGCTCGAGACAGTGGCGGAGTAACGAGAAAATAATCAATCTTCCGAGTCCACTTGGAAGCAATCAACGGTCTGTTATTGCGTCCGTCCAATCCGATAAAGGAGCCGATATATCAAAGACGTCTGCGGTTCAATTACTAGCCAATGTGCTATCTCTTAGACGCAGAAAATCGAAAATGAAAATGGTGCAGGCCTACAACAGTAGGGGATGGAGGTGTCAGCGGCAGAGACACGATGTCGAGTGGACCCGGGCGACGCAGTATGCAGCACTTGATATTGTACATGTGAACAAAAATTAATCTACAATCTAACAACACGCGCGGGGCTGATCGATTAGCGGAAACATCCAGCTACATATTCCCCGTATATTTCCAGCAACCAATTTTTAAACAAAATGTGCCCTATAGGGGCAATCAGTGGCGTTAAAGTATCTAATGATACTTATTGATTCATATATTTTAATTAAAACAATACGGATATTGCAAAGGCTCTAAAATCACTTTATGTTTTAAATTTTGTATTATTTATACACAATGCATTTTGATCAGGAGTTTCGCAATAACAACAATGAAATCAATGATGCCAAGTTTGCTACTCATTTCTTTATATGGCAGGTGAATTTGTTTCAGTGTCAAAGTGTTATTTACTTCTTTCTTCACTTCTTTTTTACATAATATGTAACTTTTACAACATTAATTTAACCTTAGCTGTCGCAATAACAAATGAAGCACATACCTACTAAAAGCTTTCACACACGTAAACATAATATTTACATTGATCTAAAATTTTAAACATGATGTTCCTAAGATTTCGATAATGAACCTTCAAAATAATAATAGGAATAAACAATCATTTCTTCCAGATTTCAATCTAATTCATGATACCTATTATTATTTTATGTCTATAATTCCTTTAAAATGTCTTAACTTACTTAATGCTCCTTCCTATCTCTAAAGTGTCAGTTAGGAGGCTGAACGGGCCGCGTACCTAGCAACTTTCTTTGACAATATCAGGCTCGAGCAGCGAGCACATCTAATTTCGTAGGTGTCGTATGTCGGAACATATTAATGCAATTACGTGTTAAAAGCCCGCCGGGTGCCCGAGGCGTCACTTTCGAAGCACATACACATCCATTCGACACCAGCAGGACATTTTCCGAGTTACTGATAGATCATTTTTTGGAAAACACTTTGACTTATAAATAGCAGTAAAAAATTAAATGAAATATAAAAGTATTTTTACCCCACTTGCATTATATTCGTCTTTGTATAAATACTGTTTTATTTTCTATTTATAAATGGATACTCAATTATCTACCTATCTATACCTTCAAAGAACTCTTCAGCGTCAAGATTCTGTTAGATTTTATATGCCACAATCTCCGGCATACTTTTTATAATCATACGAACAGAAATAATGCAATATAAATGTAGTTGTTTGACTTAGAATGTTTCACGAGGGTGTAATAGGAGCTCTGTGTCATACTCATACTCTATAAAACGAGTTAATAAAGATTTATTCAAAAATTAAATCAGGAATATTCTCTCAGTCGCCTTCTAGATTAAACCTTCTAATAAGGTTGGCGCCTTCATGCAAATTGTTTTAGTGTACTTAACGGCCAATTTACGCAACTTCGCCCTCGTTTCGTATACGTAAAGAGAAATTGGGCAATTTATTTCTTGTCCCTTATTATTAAGGTTGATTAAAGGTCTATTTATTGATATTTACGCGATGATTTGTTTTGTGAATCAACGATTGATCTTTCACATTTGGTACATAGGCGTGATTTATAACTCATTTCGATTATTTATCGTAGTGATTGAAACAAACTATGAATGAACAGAGATATTTATTTCTAACATCACCAACTATTTGTCGTCATAATTATGAGCTTCTACTAGCACAATAGCGTAATGGACTGCCTATTTTCAACATCTGTTTGTTATCGAAATTAATTTATCACAAACATTCATCGTTAACTGTTTTGGTGTACATAAAAGATAAATAATTTCGGAGGGAGTGAAAAGAATGTTTAACGATTATATATTTTAATTGCGAGGAAATAATAGGTACTTTACTTATGCATTAACAGGTTAGGCAAGTAAGTAACAAGAAGGCATTTTTAAAAAGTATACCTACCTACTTGTTGCAGTACTTTTCGGGTGAGAGCCCTTAGCGCTCCCCAAGACCAAGTTGTCCGGCTAAACAGTGATATTCAAGGTGAGACAAAACGTTGCCAGCTCAGTCGAATATATGTGATATTTTGCGTTGCAAGTATATTATATTATGTATGCGTGAATAACTGGCTATTATTCTAAATCCTCGCCAATTTGTCACTGGGCATGTGAAGAGGGTTGCTTAGCGTACTAGAGAGGTGTCTATAATGTAGTTAATTTCGCAGGAGTTACTTTCACTTCTAAAAATAACAAATAAATATATGGTTGCTACTTAATAAATCTCTCTCTTTATTTATGAATCGCCTTCATTAATAAATAATAATACTTATTCTGAATAATAAAAATTTGAATTTGAATTCAAATAATAATTTCATAAAATAAAAATTCAATAGTTGTTAGCAATATGACTTATTCTATGTTAGTATCATTACATTATGCGAAAGCAATAAAGGTATACTACTTATACCTATAGAATGTAAGTACGTAACGCGCAGTGAAACTTCAAGTAAGATTGTTAAGGCGTTGTTGTATTATACAAACTTTGAATTGCAATATGGGTTACAACCTAGCCTAAGCGAAGTTCAGTTGTACAGGCTGCTCCAATTCAGCTGGATTGAACTAATGTGAGAAACGAAGCGAACTCAGTGCCGACCCAAACGGGCTCTGGCGTTTGCCTAAATCTGACAGCTGTACCCTAATTCGCTAAACAGCAAATGCCACACAGAGAAAATGTACAACTTCGCACCAAGTTTCGAGCCTAGACTAATTCAGTTTCTGCTTTAACATTCTTTTGGCCCAACAGAAACTTAATTGCGTGAACTTTCATTACGAGGCGGTCGTTAAGTTTGAAAATTATCATAAAAAATAATCGCGGTTAAATAAAGTTGTGTTAAATCGAAAAGTCAAAAAGCACTTCATTTCACTCGCCGTTGGATCTAATACGGTATGGATACTATTATCCATACCAAAAATATTAATATGTAAAATTTTGTCAACACAAGATCGTATCAATCTCAATGTAAAAGAGTTATCAGTTCACATGTAGAGCCAAGCTTCTAACTCTACACGCCCTAACTATATAAACTTCTTTTTTGACGTGACTTATTGTAGATTTGCCGCAGATGGCATTAACTACTTGGCCGGACAAATGGGGAGCGCTGAAGGCTCTCACCCGGTAACTATATAAACCGTAAGTTCACAAACTCTATACGTTAGGCAAAATATGGGGCTTGCCCGCTTCATTACTACATGAACTATAATTATAACAAAATGGCAATTAACAGTCAATAAAGTTACCTTAAGCCTATAATGACGGTAGCGAAATAGTTTTTTTTTTACCTTAAACGGCTAAGCCACATATTTTCCCTCGTTTCAAGAAAAGGTTGGTAGTGCCCTGCGCTTCGCTTTGCTCGTCTTGGCGGGATCCCCAGATCATGCTCGCTGCAAATGGTACATTACGCCTCGTGATACCGGTCAGTACCCACCTTAGCGCTATGTTCTCCTCCGTGACTGATACACATTCGCGTAAGCAACGCAATTTGTCCCTACTACCCGCTAACGTACGTACTTGGTATCTTCATACAAATTAGACGACGATCATACGGCGTCGTATATACACGTTGTGTCCACAACTTTAACGTTGAACCCTGAATTGTAGAAAAACGTCATAAAACATCAATATTTGACGTATATACTGTGTCATGAAACATCGCTGACTACCCTATGTACTACGTAACAACGTCGAAGTGTACGTTCCGCGTGTAAGTGAACTACCTTTTAATGTGTGAGTGACTTCTAACCAAAGTGTGAAAAACATGGTTGCAAAGTTCTGAGATTTTGATATGTGGTGGCGCTATGACTTTGTTTCAAATCTTTATTATGAAAATTTAACGTACTTGAACGTTCTGCGTTATAATTGTCATTTATTTCGACGTAATAATACGATGTTCCACATCACAGTCTGATTTTCAACGTCTCTGAACGTTGCTTACGTGAACGAGTCAATGCTCGGATTTGTAACGTTACATTATAGGCGAATGCTCACAGCTGAAGGAGTACCCATAAATTGGTTCGTGCATGATGCATTTATCGACATACTGTCATTTAGTAACGCTGGGTTTTTAATAACCGTCCGTTCCCTGTATACAGTTCCGCTTCCAATTATTCTGAATTCTGACTAGAAACTAGTGCGGTGTCAGTTTTGCTAACTGACGTGCAACTGTACCGTGGATGTGTCACAAACTCAGAAAACAATTTTCGTCTAAACCGTGTTGTAACTCAATCGGGAATAGTACGTGCCAAAAAGCCAAAGTGATACTCCACACCGAATGATGCCGGTGAAACAACCTTTTTATAATATTTTGAATATTATGTTAACACCATACATGAGCATTTGGGGTGCTTTAAATATTTTACATTGTTACCTAAGTAGATTGAAATTAAAAGTTAAAAATATAATGCATCAAACAAGCATAACGCCGTACGTTTATTTAACTAGGTCACTAAATACAATACATAAATAGCAAAAACAGCCTATATAATGTCTCATTCCATGACACAGCAATACACAGGATACATAAAAATATTGGCTTTTGTATAATGTAGGTACCACAATAAAATTGGACCATGCTTAAAATAACAGTACAAAGCTATTAAAATTACAAATAGAACATCGATAGTTTGGCGTATTAGTATAAAAAGTTTAATCAAACGTGTTACTATAACGCCGTTTCCAGTTTCATGCAGTGCGCCGACGATATATTTTACGTGGTGTGAAAATTGCGACCAATGTGCGACTTTAACGATTTATATGTGGGGCTCGAAGCCTCGCATATTGCTTATTGCGTCGACATTTACATCGCAGGAAAATCATACAGAATCATTATAAACATCATATTTAATACATCTTCTATCGTGTAGGGTGTGAGGTGGATTACCGACCTCATCAAACCTGGTGTCAGGGTTATTATTGAGCCACCAAAGGCCCCTTGCATGGCTTATGTGACGACTACGTACTTACATTAGTAAGTAGTTACCAGGACCAACGGGTTAACGTGCCTTCCAAAACACGGATTGTCGCACTTTCGGACAGTCGGGTGATCGGCCTGCAATATCCTAACCAAGCCAGCCGGGTATGCATGAAAACCGCGCCGCGCGCGGCGCGAAATATATCGAGCGCTTGGACCAATAAACGATACGAATGCTATCTACGTAGATAGACGTCAAAGGGCTATTGGTCTATTGACTCACTAACTGATTTTTGTGATATGTCCCCACCGGGATTGTGGGGACCTCCGGATTGTGGGCCTAACGCTCATTATCATACATTATCTTTATTTCATAACGTATTCTCATAAATGAAAAATCTGTGAATCATTTATAAGTTAATTCAAATATTACCAACACTCTGAAATGGCAATGATAACGGCACTGGTTTCAAGGTGCCACTTCAATAATAACAAATATTTTACCTACGTAGTATATATCTTATCTTATTTAGCCTATACGATCCCACTGCTGGGCAAAGGCCTCCCCTTGATTTTTCCACTCCTCTCGACTTTGCGCGATCTCCGGCCAATCCTTGCGATAAGCATTGAGGTCGTCACACCACGTAGTATATATAATTCGTTTAAAAAAATGTTTTGTTATCTTACGCTTCATTTTAAACTACGCAAATTCAACTTTAATATAATTAACGAATATCAGAATCTCCTTAGCGATATCCCGTTTTGCACGGGGTCCAAAAGAATTGACAGGTCCAGTTTTCACATAAGTGACTCCCTATCTGAGTTTCCAAACCTAAGGGAAAACCAGCTGAATTGCAAATTTGATTACATACCTCCAAAAACACATTTCTCGAATAGGTGTGAGCGTTTCCTCTTGATGTTTTCCGCTACCGCTGAGATCCATACTTAAAATAATATAAACTAAAACGACTAAAACCCGACTACGGAAAAATAACGCTCTAAAATGAATGAAATCAGAAAAATATAATATTTGTCGTAATAGAGTAATAAAAATATATTCTTCAGAATAGAGATGTCTTAGGACAAATTGGCATAAGACCACGGCTATAATAACATGAATATAATTTATTATTTAAATGAAATATTTCATCAAAGTGCTGATGTCAAATTAACAAGTGCAGTCACATTTTCACATTCCATAACACTCTATGCATAATATAAAATTGTTGACTTGATGGGCAATAACATTGGGGTTGAAAAGGTTAACAACTTGTTTTTCTCATTAATAAAGCTATTGAAGAGGAAAAATGGAAAATAACATGTTGCAATCATCTTCGTAAACACCTAATTTGATGGAATATTATGAGTTAACAAACTAATTAAAATCTATTTAAAGCTGGTTCTAAAACTTGTTATTAGGTGTATTAGAAGTAGGTATTATATTCTAAGGGCACGGCAGTGCATTCAACCAAGTCGATCAAAAGACTAAAAATGTGTCTCTTGCTTCTTTTTATTTTGTGAAATCCCGATAACACTGTTATGAATTAACCGTGTAACGTCCATTGATAAGTAGATCTCTTTAAAACTTATATTATTACATATCTAAACAGATTTGGAATATAAAATTCGACTACTCATGAAATATTAATTTTAGTCTCAATATGAATAAAGTGAGTATAATAGAATCGGGACCAATGCAATTGCTTTTGGAGTTCTAAAGGCTGACTGAAAATATAATGGTATTATTAACACTCCTGTCCAAACGAGGTCATTTTACTCTCATACCGCTAATCCTGCGATTTGACAGTCCGCACGTACATTATTAGCATGCGGGGAACAAATCCAATCTGCCAAACAGGCGGCACAACCGTAACAAGACACACGAACTTTGCGAGAGTTGTCACGTATATGCGAACGCGAAACTCTGCCGTGTATGAGATACTGTGCCAAGTTTAAAAAATATACCTCGAAGCCTTAACACAAGCCTGTAAGAATCACTATTGTTCGAGGTAACAGTAAATTTAGTGCGGCAGAATAACGCGCGATGTTTCTGTTCAACTATTTCTATTCTGCGCAGACATGAATCACTTACGCGAAGCAATGCACGCTCGATGCAGTTGTCGCATGTGCAATTTATTTACTCGCACTTAGTTGGCGTGTAAACTAAGTAAGCGTGAAATAGATAACCCGTTACTCAAGCTGCTACATATCGAGGTGCTCACCACGTTCAGGAGCAATAAAATGTTCTCATTTATTACGTGGGCGGTTTACTTATTAATACTTATTATTATATCAAGTAAGTATTCAAGTAGGAGCTGTGGTAGCCCAGTTGGAAGAACTGGGATACGCTGCGATGTCGCAGGTTTAAATCCCAGCACGGATTTAAAAACCAATGATCCGAATTCATGTTTGGATCATAAATAATCACGTGCTCAGCGGTGAAGGAAATCATCGTGAGGAAAACCACATTCCCGAGAAATACTTTTCGGAGGTACGTGACCGTATTGGGCTGATTTTCCCTTCGCGGGTAGGAAGGTCAGACAGGCAGTCGCTTTTGTAAAAAGCCGGACCTGTCAAATCTTCAGGTTAGATAAGTGGACCTTGTGAAATCGGGATAACGCTAGGAAGATAATATATCAAGTATGTATTCAGATATAGTTTGAACCCTTTTGATAGAAGCTAAACTTATGTCGATCTTAACTTTGCTACTTCAATTTGAATAATTCATTATAACTGATTATATTTTTTCCATAAAAATCAAATCAAAATTTTAGTCAAAAACTATTACATTTTCCTGAAAATATTTCAGCGCCATCTATGCATATTATATAGAACGACTTTCTAAGGGTAACTCGCAATATCCTATCCCTACGAATACACCGCCAGCTATGCAAAGGTAACAGTACTGTTTGGAGGGAGCTTTTTCCTGCAAATCTCAAAGAAAACCTTCCAACATTGTGTTTCTCGGAGAAAATGCTAGATGGCTCTGTAACCAAATAACAAGAGTTTTTAGTTTCAAAGCTCTGGGTTCGAATATAACTTCTGTTGGACTCAGCAAAAGAGAAATGTTGAATTTGAACGGAAGTAATTTCCTTTAAATTCCGTTAGATGATGCTTTTCTACTAACAAATTCTTGATGTCATCCATATAGACAAGCCTGTACGATCTATATTTAATATTATGTTATTAATATCAAAAATACTCATTAAAAATCATTTTACTCGATTACAAATAAAGAATTATGTGGCGTATAAACGCGAAGGGGCACTAAATATGTGAGCAATAGTAGTAGAATTAAAAACACATCATGTAATTTACAAACTTATTTATGACATACAATACGAGGACAATATAGTTGTCTATTCAATTCCTTTGGCACTGTTTAATTTTTTCCTCAATTTTTAAATAACTGTAAGATATAATAATAGAACCGAAGATAATAAAAAACGACAGCCTAAGACCTGTCAATGAACAGAGACACTCGATAAGATCCTAACAAGTAAAGTTCAAGATAAAGAAAAGTATTAAAATTCTAGATGCATTCGACCAAATGAACCAAGTTTTTACAGACGCTTGGATTTAAAAAAATATGGAGTTGCTTATTGATTTATTTTTGTCCATTCTCACAGTAGTAAAATAAATGAATGATGTATGTTTTAGACTTTAATGATAAAATGTGCACCATATTTTAGATAATTAGTAAGCTGATTTATGAAACACGGATTTTTCTACGATCGACGAACGGTGTGGTCATGTTACCAGCCCATCTCAATTATAATAATAATTAGTTCATGAAGATCTCCTATGTACCTACTTCTACGAGAGTCATTTATTAATTTATTTATACCGTATCAAATTGAGCTGCAGTGGTTTCCTCCTCGTTAATAACATGCCTGGAATGACAAACAAATAAGTCCTTTCCTAATGCATTTACTTACTTTGGTAATAAAAACAATTTCAATTCAATTCTGACCATTAGTGACCAATGTCTTTAGTAGCAATGTCTACTCTACGGTGTCTCTGTGATCGGTTGAAGGAAACGAGGCGTCTCGAGAACAAGAGCACCAGTGAACTTCTGATTAGGTTTGTTTTTGATTCCTATCCTGTACAAATATTACCGAGGTAAGTAAAAACAAACAATAACAGAACAGTATCAAATATGCATCGTATTGTATAAACTTTGGTTGAGTTTTAAGGTATAGAAGTACTCTTTTTTTTTTGAGAACAATGCCACAGTTTCATAGATGATGTAGATATATGTAACGGCCTCCGTGGTCCAGTGGTTGAGCGTTGGGCTCACGATCCGGAGGTCCTGGGTTAGACTCCCGGTGGGGACATATCACAAAAATTACTTTGTAGTCTCTAGTTTGGTTAGGACATTCCAGGCTGATCACCTGATTGTCCAGAAAGTAAGATGATCCGTGCTTCGGAAGGCACGTTAAGCTGTTGGTTCCGGTTACTACTTACTGATATAAGTAAGTACTCGTTACATGAGCCATGTCAGGGGCTTTTGGCGGCTCAATAATAACCCTGACGCCAGGGTTGATGAGGTTCGTATTCTACATCACAACCCACACGATAGAAGAAGATAGATGTACCAAACACTCAGGTCTCACAGAATACCAGCGTCGCGGCTCACGCCGCGGCATAAGCTGAGTAAGGACCTTTTATACGGGACACCATCCACTACACATGGTTAAGCCGACATGACGTCACATTTTAATTTAAGTATAAGTTTCTGTGTTCGTTTTCCATGTTTTTTTATAGAAAATATTTCGTGTGTGCGTTGACTTCTGATGTGATGTCATTATAATGTATATATATATGTAATCCGTGTCTGTGGTGTCCTAAATAATAAATGTTTCATTCTTTCTTTCTTTCTAAATACGTGGGTACTCACCTTTTTACCAGTCTGAGGCGAAGCAGAAAGGAGGGTTATGTGTTGGTCTTATGCTAATCTGTCTCAAGACTTTGCTTACCACGGCATGCGACCAAGACCACACCACGCCTATCTCCTAAACGTCATTATTCGAAAGAACGTCAGAGAAATACTTATACTTTTTTTCTTGTTTCATACTTTTTAGCGTGATTTTTCCATAATCGGGTTTCAGTTTTTATACTTAAACTTATATTTTTAATCCAAATTATTTTGTTAGCTGGCTCTTCAGTCTCTCTGACGGCTTCTTCATCTGACCACCTAAATAATCATACGGGTGCGGGTTGATAATTCATAATTATCCCACAGGCTACATCAAAAAGAAATGTTAATATAAAATTCAACAAAAATATAAAATTAAACTTACATGAAATATTCAAAAGGAAAAACTCGTACAATTTTAATGCATTTTTATGAAACGCAATACCGCATTAAATTGAGCTGCAGTGGTTTCCTCAAGTTAATAACATGGCTGGAATAGGACTCTGCAATTATTACATCCGAAACGCATTTAGTGTTGCACCTTGCAACGGGATAGTAGACAAGATTACCTCAATTCTATTAAAACTTTGTCGTACTTTTATAACACTGGTATTGGTCAGTGTAACGATAAACACGTTCTGCTGTTTCATAACAGCTTCCGAGAAAAAGTTTTAATTTTTAATGCAATAGGTTTCCAATACAAACACTCAACATATATCCCAACATTCTCAACCCAAGAGACTTTATATCATACTCTATATCAATCTATACAAAGCTTACACTACAGACGTATGTATTAGGATAAAAACGAATAAATAAGTTTTTAGAGTTTCATAAATTGCTATCATCAAGATACTGACCCCGATTCCTGCAGACACATATTAATTTTAACTTATACTTACCTGTCATTTTCTTATCCGCCGGAAAGGGACGGACGATTGACAACTGTTAATTTTAAAATGAAATAACCTGGGCAAATAAAATACGTATCTCGTTCATAAGCACCCCATTTGACGTGTGCTGTCAACTTAATTCCGTCGGGTTATTGGCCGGAAGGGTTTTTTTTTTAATTTCTGCCTAAAATTGACGTGTGTTCCATAAATTTTATGGCTGTCGATGACCCGTCCCTTTCCTTTTCGGCGGATAAGAAAATGACAGATATAACTTAAAATAAGATGGTGTGTACAGGAATCAGCACCAGTATATATTTTATTAAAATATTTTTAATCATTAATTTTAATTTTTGCTATTTAACGATCTCCTACTAACTTTTGAGTCACTGTCTCTGGCGCGTCCAGGAACTTGATGCTATTATCATAAATCATCCCTTCTACTTAACCTGATTTGTCTTTATTCTATTCTCAACAATCTTCGCTTTGCTACATTAGAGCAGTAGCTCCATAACCGGGCCCACTAAATTTTCTCGGAAATATCGATAAAACTCCCGAGGGTACATCTCTGTCTGGCTGACTTATGTTCGCAGTGTTAATTTCTCGTCCTCTGACAAATTCGCCCGAGGCGCGAATTGCGCACGCTCACACGTTTTAATGGCGCTTAAGTCGTCCCCTGCAAGCGCCAAAGGCATTCTTTTCACCGAATTAGTTCATAATAGCCGAGGTTTGTCGATGTTTTCACTGCACTACCTAGTTGCTGTGAGCATGGTACGGGAAAATGTAAGTAAATTAAAAGATTGGTAAATTATTTTGAGCTTCTCTTGACTGAGTTTTGTTTGTGTTTTGTAAACTGGTGTTTTTAGTGAACACGTACGTCAGTAATCAATAGGAGGTCAAGCATTAATACTCGTAATCATGAGATAGTTAGCAGGAGCCGTGGTAGCCCAGTTGGTTGTTTGGTGGTTGGTTAGGTTGGTAGAATGCATGTTTAGATCATAAATGACGTGATATCACGTGATCAGTGGTGAAGGAAAACATCGTAAAGAAACCAACATTCCCGAGAAATGCATTTTCGGATGTATGTGACCTAATCTGTATTGGGCTGGTTTTCAAGATAGTTACTGGAATGTAGTAAATAATTAATAAGTAATCGAGAGTCAGCTTGCATATGACTTTTTTTAGTCTCTCAATAAACGTGGGACTGTACGACCGTCCCGTAGGATCGCCTGCCCATCATCCCGGGACTTTCTAGTTACCTACGTCATTTAGGCAAAGTAAACGGGAATTACTGAGTAGGTAATTAAGTCCGTGTACATATTCCTATCTAACCAGAATGGAAGATACGAAACAAATGGAGAAATGCGTGTAGCTGTTGAAAATAACATGAATAGAGTTATGTCTGTGTTAATTAAAAAGCATAAGTAAGAAACGTCGAGGGAATGAATGAAACATTACTGACAAAGAAATATGAAAGTCTAATTTCATTTATTCAACATAATTAACTATATAATAATAATTCACCCCTTCAACTTACAGTCGTAACATGAGACATTTCAGGGATATTATAAAGGATAAATTGTAATAATAATAGTATTTTATGCAACAGTTGTATAAGAAGGGTCAAAAAATGCGAGTGGCGTGAGTTGCGATGTGAGCCTTGGCGAACATCGCAATAAGAGACGCCACGAGCATTTTTTGACCTAGTTATACAACGTTGCATACAATACTTTTTCTACGACGACGTAATTTTAAACGAAACACAAAATTTTTCCAATTTATTTTCCAACGCGCGGGAAAATGGCGGCAAATGTATACTTTTTTTTATAGTATATCTATGGCACCAAACAAAGTAAAGGTGCCAGTTTCCAGGTCAAAAAAAAAAAACAACAACAATGCTTTTTTGGCGACATTATAGTACAGTTACACTTTGTAAACAATGCTTTTATAGGCCATAGAGCGTACACTTTTTCAAAGAGTTTAATTATGTATGTACTTATATTAGACTTTTTGGTTATTTAAATGCCAGATTAAAGTAGAGGAGTAGAAAAATATAAAAATAATAACAAAACAGATATCGTAATGTTTTTAATAAAACCGTTTTGTGGGATAGAATAGAGCGGTCAGCGGTGAATTTCTCAATCTACTGCATTCGCGATAGCTTGATATCATTAACATATTCATACACTCCTTATGCAATTTTGCCGCCAACCCATAAAAGCCTTTGTTGTACTGTAAAATAAAATATTTAGTAAATGGTGGTCGCATGTGTAAAGATGCTCCATAGGATATCTATCGAGATAGTTTACATGGGTTTTTCCCGAAAACGTTCAGTCTTAGAAATTTTCTTGGAGGGTAGAATATAGGTCTTCATGATGAGAGGATAGAGGTGTTATTTGCGTGTGAAGTGGTTGAAGTTAGGCGGGTATTTTTGAGTAGCGGGCCGTTGCGTGTTGGTGCGGCGTAGGAACCGTAGAACTGAATAAGTAAATGCCCGGAATAAATCAAGTTAATTGCGCCGAAGCACCTCCTTGTATGAGCCAGCAGCCCTCAAATACGCTTCGATAGAGTAGTTCCGTTCGCTTCCGGCTCCTATCGGTCTTCTAGCTTCTTCTATCGACTTTTGAATAACCGTCATTCAAATGAAGGGATGTTTCCTTGGTGCGACATGGGGTCATTACGAGTTTGACATGTTTATTTTTAAAATAAAAATCTTATTTATTTTATAATATACCTCTATATACGTATATTTATAGGTATAACGTTATAACGTTGGTTTTGCAACAATCCGCGAACTATACACTAACATACAATAAAGTTTTTTTTAATAAAGAAAACCGTGATGGGAAAGTTTAAATTGGTTGCGTTCTAATAAAAAGCGGGATCAATATCGATCGTAGTAGTTTGGCAATGGCAAACTGCGCCGAAAATCCTAAACTTGCCGAGTTGAAAACTAATAATGTAACAACTAAACAGTGCGGGGCAAAAACTTGCGCTGAACTGGCAGCCTCGCATTCCTGCCACCGCCGGTATAACCTTCTGGCCTGAACAAGTACTGCTGATTTCTTAAGAATTGTATAAAAATAGAGCTATTGTAATATAAAGATAAGACTTGATACAGGTTTATATTCATTGTTAATTAACGAATTACTCCCTAGGGTTTCAGAAAATTATAACCAGTACTCAGTAAGTAACTAATTACGAATACTCACAATTTGAGTCAATTATTATTATGTCCTAAAATAGCAACACAGTCAACATTTTCGTCCGCCTCAAGATGTATCTAGAGCGCAAGGATGAAATAAGGAACGTAACGAAAGAATGGACTTCACATTTCGTCCAAATAAAAACTGCAAAACGCGCTTGCAAATAAAATTATGAGACGAATGAGAGCAAAACGTGAGTTGATTTTAATATATGTACGTATTCGCGAGGATCGCAATTCTGCCGGTTAAAAATGCTGGCATGCTCTTCCAAGCTTGAAATTACATGTAGATAAAAAGGAAACAAGAGTATTGTTACCCAACGGAATTTTATCAGTAGACAAGGCAACCCGATAGTTTTAACAGCTTTTTTTGTTTCACAATAGTATTATGCATAGTCTTAAAAATACCGTTCCGCTTTTTACAGGAGCTTTATTGCATTTTATTTTGACATGGTATGTATAATTATATTCTTTATTTATTGTTATGGGCTACAGGCTGATGCCTTCCCGCCATAAGGTTCATCATAATCCATCTTAGGCCTTCGCATTGCTGCAAGTAGTCATTGATTACTTATAACTATGACCACCTTATATTAGGGATTACGGGCGTGAATTTATGTATGTATTTATGTATGTGTATGTGTATATAGTAATCAAATTATTCTTCTTTTAAGTACCTATTGAGAACGGTTGGTTTTAATTAGTTAACTACAAATACAGATTGAAAATACTTATAAACAAAGCTTGTAATATAGATGATTTATGCATAAATACACGGATACCCTACACAGGGGTCCCAGAGGGAACCGAGTCCTCTTCACTGCCCTCCACTGGGGTAATGCCTGTTCGGCGCCTTGTCGTGGGGGTGGGCGCCTCTTACTTCAGTAGGCTGGAGTGAGATAGTGGCTGAGTTCGGATAAGGAATCAGACCTATGAACTATAATGTAGAACCCTTGTCCAGGGATACGGGTGTAGACCTCAAATGTTGCAGAGGCGGAGATGCGCGCTGTCGGTACGGCAATGCAGGACAGAAGAGGCAAGTCATAGGGACTATAACTTGGAACCTGACAGAGGGCAGCAGTAACTATTAGTACAATTCAGAGGCGGAGGACAAGAGTCCTACTCTGGGCGCCATCCTAGTCAGACAGAGTACCTACTGCGGGGCAGAAGACAAGAGGGAAACCACTGCCCTATTAATTTTCTCTAAAAATTAACATAAAGTCCTTCCCATGCAATTGGTGACCTGCATTTATATAAGTGATTTATATTTCAGCAAATGTAAAAAAACTTAAAAAGTACCTATAACTTTTGACACCACTAAACCGCCCCGCCAGTCATTGTGGTCTGGTCACCCCAGTCGATGTCCAAAATTTGGTTGTTACCCGGGAATTTTCACGTTATTTATTAGGGGAGTCCGCCGGGATGATCAATTAGCTCGATCATTTATTCTAATCGCCTGCGTCGACAACATGTTGACAGTTTTGGATTCCATACTTCGGTAACAGTGTGTTCAATCTCGACGCGCCACTTTGTCACGCCGCAGTGTCCATGCTTTTTTTAATTTTTTTATTAGATATATTATATTGCACGTTTCTGTTACGTATTTTCATTTAAATGCTTACACTAATAAAAAAGAATGTAAGTATTACTATAAGTAAATGTAACTGTAAGCACCTTAGAAAAGTTACGCTCGTTGAGTCTTTATTTTTGTAAGTACGCATAATTACGTAGGATAAGTAAATTTTATGACAATCATGAACTTGGTAACGATACCTACGCGTAGATATTTTACTCTCGTACGAGTTTGTAAGCTTTTAATTCTAGCATTTTTTATTTTATTTATAGATAACTTCGTTTCCTAGCGTGGAAACTATAACTCGACACTTCAGGACCCCGATACCGACCCCGCCGGCGTGGTCGACGATTTCCCTCATTCAGCGCTTATCGCTATCGACCCACTAGGGTCGATTAATTCTTTCAAATATTTTTCCTCTCAGACGACGCCCTGAGCCGAGGTTCGCGCCCAACTGGGCACCCTCAGGCCTGTTGTCTTAAACGTTGTACCGGGTGAGAGCCTTCAGCGCTCCCCATTTGTCCGGCCAAGTAGTTAATGCCATCTGCGGCAAATCTACAATAAGTCACGTCAAAAAAAAAAAAAAAAATCAAAGTGATGGAAAGCCTTTATTTGTAGGTAATTCATAAATGTTTTTTTTAGCCTAGACCCTTTTATCATAACTCGTATCGTTACCCTTATTTTTTTTACTTACTTTTTACTGAATTGGCAGAGGAAGACCTAGAAGGACGGACATTTATCAAATTAGGGATATCCTTCAAAAAGGTTTAATACAATATAAGTACTCTGATCCGGCGCGCGTGTTTGAAACACTTGATGAACGTGGAGGAAGCAAAAGATATGTCAAGTCAAGAGAAGACAAGAATTGCATAGTCTCTGCTTACTCCGGTAGGAAACAGGCGTAAATTTATATACGTATATAGTCATATGAAAATTGTTCACCTTCGTGTGACCAGCTGGCGGATGGCGTTTTTTTGCTATATTAAGTTAGCTATAATTTAATGCCATTTTCAAGAGGAAGACGATAACTACTTTTTTATGGAAAAGAGATAGGGCAAGTTGGTATGACGACAAATAACCAACTCGTAAGGTTGTTTGTGTAAAAGTAAAAAAAAAAATATAAGTTTAAAACTAAAACCCTACTACAGAAAAATCACGCTCTAAAAAGTGTGAAACAAGATAAGTAGACCAATCTCCTAATTTGTTAAGTTAGTATATCCAAAGACGAATTGCAGACAATCTTAATTGTTGGAAACATTATCGTAATTTAAAAAAACATATTCAGTATATGTACAAAATCAAGTGATATATAAATAAAAGTGGATGAAGTGATAACATGCTATGCGAGGATTACATTATGTTAGAGAGAGATCACCCGATTCTGGCCTTAGGTGTTGGTGTTGGCTATTAATCAATCTGAGTTGATCCCCAATCCAGTCGTAAATCCTACCATCGCCACCTTCTTCATTAGAGAAAATGTCACTCTCATTATCACGTTAAGTAACGTTTTTATTTTAGCTTTCATTGCTTAGAATGAAACCTGTTACAATTTTGATAAGTGAGCATTATTTATATTCTATACGTAATTTTTTATCATGTATCTTCTTATTCTATACTTATACTCACTTGATGTACTGTTCTGCTGGACTTCCCTATAGTTTGTGTGAATGTGTAGTAGTTTGCAAAATCCTGAACTTTGATATTCTAACAAAGTACGTCAATCAAAGTTGTTTAAATGATTGTATCTAAGTATCTTTCTACAGCAACACAGTCATTGGCAAGCAACTGTAAAAAAATCCATAAAAAATACATAAATAGCTTATATACGTCCCGTTGCTGGGCAAAAGCCTCCCCTCAATCAACCATAGAGGAGCTTACTCCACCACTCTGTTCCACTGCGGACACCTCCGCCAAACAAATCCATATAAAAGATAATTTGCCGCCAGTCAAACAGTGGACGTACATTAATTTATAGGGAAATGGCAAACAATCGCTTAATTAGCTGCTGCATGGCAACCACTAAATTAAGCTGCACGGCCCACTTCACGCTCCACACTTAGCGGGTAATTACGACAGACTGCTCTCCAATATACTCACTGTCTGTAACTGTGACGGGTGAAATATTTACAATAGCTTATCGGGAAAACAGCCATTTTTCTAAAAAGAAAGGCCTTGAAATTGTTACGAAAAACGTCGCGACATTAATTTCTTCTCAGTCATTTTCAAATGTAGTAGTATAATCTTTTCTCTTAGATTATAGGAATCAAACAGTTGATCAAAGGTAAACAAAAAACTGTCCGTTTACCGAATACCTTCCCTTCAAAGAATGTTATAAGGCGTATTTTTTCTTTTTCCTCTCCCTATATTGTAATCTGTTTAAACATTCAAGAATGAAGGTCGGGTTTAAAGATAACAACGCGATGGGCGCCACATCCTTACAATAAGATCACTCTTGAGCGACCCCTGTCTCCATTGTTTCCGAGGACTGTGGACAATGTCCGTTGTTACAGTTCGTTCACACGATATTATTTTGTTTTTTTTTTACATAACATAACAAACATATCATGAATACAAAACCAAAGAGAAATAGAAAGTGTACAATAGGCGGCCTTATTGCTAAGTAGCAGTTCCAGACAACCTTTAAGTATAGAGTATATTTAATATTATATATTATAGCGAGAGAGTGTAGTATAGGAATACTTGTAAAAATAAAATACAAAGATAGATACACTTACAAGTATATAAACTACATAATTATAATATGCATACGACTGTTATAATAAATAAATAAATATCAATACTACTACACTAACTAAACTACTACATATACCATGGAAGAAGTAGATAGATTATGAAGATGAAGAGGACATAGAGGTAAGGAAATGCGTCTTGACTTACTGGACTGCGTGACACGTTTTTAGACTAAATAATATATTGTACGAACGAACCAAAATACGCAGTTAGGTACTTTGTTGAATATACAAAGGTAATTGATGCACTATAGAACAAAAATGTACCTGTCTTGAAATTTACCAAAAAACAAGTTGTTGTTATATGGAGAAAATACGAATATAGCGTTTAACGTAAGTAAGTAATATTTTTACTAGTGCTACCCTGGAGCGAGTAGTAGAAATACTACACTAGTATAATATTAGGCGAAGGCTCCTGACCCTTAGCCAAGTTGCAAACCATTATGTTAATCGACAATACTTTTATTGGCTACAAACATAAGGCGACATATCAATCCCAAACATTTTCATGCTATTGTGGGCATTATTTCTGTACCTATTTTACTACGATGAATAATTTTAATTGAGTCTTAAAAAACTATTCTAAGATGTAGTTAAACTAACATGTGAATATGAAACGTATCGAGCAGAGTGAGTATCGAGCATGCTTCATTCAACAACAAATTAAAAGAAATATTGAATATAATTTGGTGTGAGCGAGCTGAAGCAACGGCCTTGAAGCGTTGAGGATAATGGCTCTCATAGTATCCGATATTTTCGGTGTACCTCTACATTTTTATTCAGCGTAGCTATTTATATCTGAATCAGGGACTTTGCAGGCTACGTTCCTCAAAAAGAATATAGATGGCGCTGTACAGGCTTAACTTGATTTTCTCATTGCTCGGGTACTTATATAATTACTTATGAAAAAATATTATGTAATGACAGAGGCATAAGTATATAAAAGTGATGATGATCTCTCCGACCGATTTCGGCCATGGCGACCCCTTCGACTCCTAGTCAAACGGAAGCGGTCAGGTACGCAGGATATATTAAGGTGCGCAGACGTTCGCGCAAAACGTAGGCGCACACACTCGTCTTACCCCTCCTTGCTTCAGTGGAACGGAAAACCGATACGACTGAAGGAGTGGTCAGATGATGTGTCTGGCCGACGATAACTATTTTCCCTCTACCGTCGCCCGTATAAAAGTAATTATTGCTTGATATTTGGATCAGATATGTTTATAATTATGTTGCTACCTCTACCTATTGCTTCTCTTTATTTGGATCGAAACGGCCTCCGTGGTCCAGTAGTTTGAGCGTTGGGCTCACGATACGGAGGTCCCGGGTTCAAATCCCGGTGGGGACACATCACGAAAATCACTTTGTGATCCCTAGTTCGGTTATAGGACATTATAGGCTGATCACCCGATTGTCCGAAAGAAAGATGATCCGTGCTTCGGAAGGCTTTTTAAGCCTTACGCTAAGACGTTAAGTTGGTAATCCACCTCACAACCCACACGATAGAAGAAGAAGAAGATTAATGGGTCGAAGATGTATTGTACCGGGGTATAATAACAAGGGTCGTCATTTTAGAGCCACAAACAAACATGCATATGTAAGGTTGCTTGGAAGAGATTGCTACTTAGCAATAAGGCCACCTATTGTACTCAATCTATTTCTCTTTTGTTTTCTATTTTGTATTTTCCTGTTTGTGCAATAAAGTATTTGTTATGTTATGTCTGTTATCCATGAAATTAGAATGTTAAACCAAGGCAACATTGTACAGAACCATCTATTTTTTTTGGGAACGTAGCCTGAAAAGCTACTCATTCAGAACTTAGAGTACACATAAGCATAAAAACATAAAGGCAAATGCTTTCCCTTAATCAATAATCTAACATTCATCAAGAGTAGTCAACAAGAATTTGAAATTAATAAAATATTAATTTTTAGAACAGAAACTTGTTAGATAGTGACTAGTTAACTTGAACATTAAATAATTAATTTAATTCGAAACTGTATTTAACTTTTACATTAATTTTAAAAGTTTACAACAAAGAGAGACCCAGATAGCAAGAGCGATTTTGTTTATAAATTTGGCCTGATTTCTCTATAGTCAGATAGCGTTCATTCGTAGAACTAAGTTTTCTAAAGAATATTTTTGATATTTATTAACAAATAATTTATCGACACTCTGTGGTCTAGTGGTTAGACGGTTAGGCTCACGATCTGGAGGTTCGGGTTCGATTCCCGATGGGGACATTGTCGAAATCACTTTGTGAGACTGTCCTTTGTTTGGTAAGGACTTTTCAGGCTTGAATCACCTGATTGTCCGGAAAAGTAAGGTCCCGGCTATTAACCGTAAAAACACCTTCACCAACTCGCATTGGAGCAGCGTGATGGAGTATGCTCCATACCCACTCCGGTTGATTGAGGTAGGCCTGTGCCCAGTATTGGGACGTATACAGGCTGTTTATATATGCATGTAAATAATTTATCCGTTTATTGTAAAATCAAACATCAGGCTCAGCATGCGACCACGTGCTGACAGACGTGGTTCAACCTTTACAGTTACGCTGAAGATCCTTTCAGGTCATGTAACATTGAAACAATGCATCTGAGTGTAAAATGATCAGGCATACATACATTATGGAAGCCCTATCCAATGATATTCCACACAATATGGTGCATAAAACATTTTTTTGTCTCTACTGCCATTTTATAATTTACAGTCGCCATTTTGAATATATGAAAACGAAATTTAGCTTATGACCATGGGGCGGTAAAAACTAATCGATTACACACCTCATTCATAAATATCCATCCAGCTGTTGGAATGATTCGGGGGTATAAATAAATTTACAAACATAACCTTGGCAGTTGGTTAAAAGGGGATGCTAAGCCCAATAGTAGCGTTTAATGCAGCTTGTTTTTTTTATAGCCAACAATTTCCCTATCTGGAAATAAAAATGTGAAATACCTACGAAATATACAACATTCCACCCGAATGGAACTCCCGGTTACCATATTTTGTCGCTTTCTTTATGATACTCACAATTTATTTATTCCTGATTTTATTATTAATGTCGCGATATAATTTTGTTTACTCAACGAGAGTGACATTGAAATGTGCTGAAACAAATCGAAATATCCCTGGTGATAACGTCATAAAAATGATTTTGACAAGGATTTCTTTTGTTTTCTGTTCAATAGCTAAATGTTTTTGTGCTGATAAAATTATTGTGAGATACTTCAGCAGTTAAGATAATAATAAATAATACTTTTATGTAAATTATAACGACAAAAGAGTTGTTTTTACTCCAGTATAGATTTGTTATTTGCGATCGTTATATTGAAAATGGAAATATATTTAGTGTATGTTATTTTCGTTTTAATGACCAAAGTAGAATTACTCGTAGGTGAAATCGTCCTACATTTACAATGTTGGTTACTATCTATGGTTGGAGATGACCTCCGGAACCCAATACTCAACCACTGGACCATGGAGGCCTTTTGGGCTGAATTTTATACATACATATTTGTTATCTACAATGAAAATAAATACTGCCAAACAAAAGATTACTACCGGTACAATTTGTTATAATAAATTGACTAATCAGTCAGTACGTCAGTTCTGGTTCCAGATTATTTATTTGCTCGTATCAGCGCAATCTACTCGGAACATCGATAAAAATTGTCGAAGCAAGCGGGGCAGGTTTGGTCCCACTAGAGTTGACTTAATCATAAGAACGAACCGCGAAAATCGCTCCGGCTAAAACGAGCCCCCTGGGAGGAGTCGGTGATCGGCCTCCTTTTGCTTTCTTTGTGATAGTGCTGCGCTGAGAATCATTGTTAAGTATCGATACCGATACTTACGGTTTTCTTTTGTTTACATCGGATGACATTAACTACTTAGTCGGATCTTGCGATTGCGAATCAAAAGAAAAAACGGAGCCCTTGCAAGGATTTTCTTCTTAGGATCACCCTGTCAAGATGTTTTTCTTAGGAGGCATTACACTGTATAGGGATCTCCCTAACTTTTCAACTATTTGTGATTTTTATTATTTATCTATCTAGTTTAGAGTATATTCTATTTTCGTTCCGAATAATGTATTATCATATATGTTGTCGTATTTTTTACTGATCGAGGCCAAAAAGACGTTGAAAAAATAACATTACATGTATAGGCCCCCCTTAATTTTTTACCTTCTATTTTTTATTACTTGATTTAACGTCAACTATATTCTGTACAAATTTCAACTAGTTCACAAATATGGTTCAAAAGATAAAAAAAAGATTGAACTTTGACACTCTCTGAAAGACGTACGGACAGACGCAAAAACGGTTCAGGGGTACTAATCGGAAGCCGTCTCTGTACAAAACCAGAAAAGTACTTTAAATCCAGTCTTCGTTGGAATAAAATAAACAAACATTTTTTATAACCGAAATATTTATTTGATGATTCTAATTTTAAATGATTATAAAAAACTAACGCTACAAAAGAAAAAAAAGAAAATCGGACCTGTCCCTGGCAAGTTAGAAGTGAAATCCTTACAATACAATACAAAAACTCTTTATTGCACTTGAATCACATTAAAAATACATCCCCCATCATTGACTTCACTATCATACATTATGTCTGTAAACCGAGAGACGCATACGGTACGTTTCAAGGACGGAAATTGCAAGTGCAAAGGACAATATATAATTCTCATGCAAATTAGTTTTCAAAAATATTCACAGAGAATAACGAGTAACGACGCTAGCAACTATCGATACTCCAATACTCAGATATCGCCTGAGAGACATCCCTACGCCTGAGCCGGGCTAGCTGCAAACTCGCCGGATTACAGAGGACTTACGCTCTTACGGCCGCCTGAAAAACTGCGCTGTTAAAGCGGTGCTGCATTTTTTATTTACTTAAAAACGTTTGCAGCAACCAAGGTTATAGTTTTAGCGCAAAACTACTTTAAACTTGCCGTTTTTGTGGTATAAAAGCAAGCGAATTGATTCACTATTCTCTTTGCCCGTTTAGAAAAAGTTTTCGTCGCTTATACTCAATATTAGGGATGGGATTTTATTAACATTTTCCCTTCTGGTTCGTGTCTTTGTTTGCTTTATTAAAATTACTACAAGTTGCACTTAATTGAAAACATAAAATTTTACACGAGATTTTCCTTTCTCAATAAATTATGCTTCATTCAAATCAGGTGTACGATTACTGCTGAACATAATGTAATTCATAGATGTCAGTCATCATTAGTATCTTGTTACATACGACTCAAAACAAATAGGTGTACACTTAATAATGATCGAATTCGTACAAAACAGCCTATCTACCAAATTGAGAACATGAAAGTTTTCGGCTCTATTGCTTAGTCTTAAAGTTGAGCTTGCTGTGTACACTTTCTTAAAATTTGATACAGTAAATAGCAGTCTTGAGGGTGTAAGGGTATTAACGCTGGCTTATGGCAGTGTATTAATTTTGAACCGTAGTAACTTTGGCGGTGACAGAACTAAGACACCGACACATAACTCACTTTGTAACGCAAATGAAACTAGCGCTTAATTTACTGTTATAATTTAGTGAATTCCTTTACAGTCCAGAACGTAGTATGTGGGCGCCGCAGCCGCAACCCTTAGCCCGCGCGGGCGGATATTATACATGCGGTGCTTATAATGTCTCCTGGATTATGCAACTTTGAACTACACCACTATTCATAACAGACATTCAACTCATGACCCAAATTACAACGAAACTTTTCAATTTCAATAAAAGTGTACACAGTAAAAGTTGTCTCAATTTATTTTTGCGGTTCAACTAGATATGAACAAGCAACAGCACGTGAAATTGCTAACAAAAAGGGGAAGAGAAAATCACACGGAGCGTAGTATCACGGGCCGACTCGGTTCGCGAACTACATTACACTTTACATAAAAACATCGTGTTGAACGACAACGGGGTATCAACTTTCCCAGCGAAGACATAAGCGAAATTGAATTACACATATTGAAAAAGAAATGTGTAGCTCCTTGGTAGGCGTGGTTTGGTGGAAGACTCCTCCTACCGGGTGAGACGCGCATGGGTGTGCGGCGAGTGTCGCGCGTCGCGGCGTCGCGCGGCCGGCGGCTGGCGGCGCCGCTCAGTGCGGGCCCGGGCGCGCGCCGAGTCTGTGTCGCTCCGCGTACCAACTTTACGAGCTTAGTTCAGCCCGCCCAACTTGCGCACCAAATATACACGGAACTTTCGAGTGTACTTTGCCTAAATTTAATATAACTTCACCGTATAAATTCAGAGTGAGATGATGGAAAGCACCGGACGTAAACAAATATTTTGGTATTAAAACCTTAAAGATTTAAAGTGAATAACTTGTTGAGTGTAGTGAAGAGGATGTAAATCAGATCTCTGACTGTGGATGTTTTATGGACAAAAATGAACAACGTTAGATGATTACTTAGGTAACAGATGTTTTTTGAGTACGTGCTTTACTATTTAATTTGCATAAGGCCTACCCCCATGTTAATAAGTAATTTTTAAAGATATTTTTTAATATTTGTTTCATTGCTGACCTTATTGATTTTTTATCTGCGGACTTGATATGCGAAAAATCTGCATAAGGATACTAATTATGCAAAATAAATTACTATTGTTACTTGTGGCTCTGGCGCTGCCCGCCCCACTAGGTATTACGGGCGTGAGTCTATGTGTGTATTACTTGTATATGTCGACTTGATCTGCAATTCAAAATAATATGAAGTTTAAACACCTAGCTAGACACCTGTTTGAACTTTTATTAATTTTCGCCTGCTTGTCTGAAAGTTGTTCGCTATAACTTTTGGAACCTAAGTACCAAACCTAAGATTGTGACGACATTTTTAGGGTTCCGAAATCAACCGGATACCCTTATCGTTTCGCCAAGTCCGTGTGCTCTTTTATCTGTCCATATGTTACTTTTGCTTATTCATTAATGCACCTAATCATCATTAAATCTATCTGGTACGTAAATAGATGTAGGCATATTGGTACTTCCAAAAACTGAAATAATAATTCTCATTACGAAAACACAATCAATCTCTCGCCAAACAACGAAAAGGGAACTATTTTTGAAATATTCGGAACTATTCATTAAATTAATTCACTAATTTATCGAATAATGTTTTGACCCCACATGGACCCATCACAGTCGTTATTAGAGAGAACCGAATAATAGAAAAAAAAACACTTTTTCGTGGTTCATTAAAATGTCCACAACCAAAATTTGCTGTATCCCGAATCCCGATACCATACTGTGGCCGTATTTTGCCGGTTTTTTGAAGGAGTTTATGACTGCGACGATGATTTAAGACCAGTATTAATGAGCCATGTCGGGGGTCTTTAGAGGCTCAATAACAACCCTGACACCAGGGTTGACGAGGTTGGTAATTCAGCTCACAAACCACACGATAGAAATATAAGATAAGCCTGAATCAAAGGAGCCTTTATAGTTTAAAACTACGAGAGTGGTATAGTTTTCTTTCAAGTGTTCACCGGCAGTAAGTTTTGTATTTAACCCTAGATAACTAAACATTCGTCCGCTCGACGACGCGCTATGCCGCGAAATTGAAGTTTACCTATTATTCCGCGTCCCCCGCCCCCGCCGCTTTTTCTAGCTTCCTGATTTGCAAAATAGTGCATCGCGTGACACGCTCGATGTCACACGACAATTAGGTCGAAAGTTACAGGAATTTCGTCGTCCGCTCGACGAAAGTTTAGTAATTACGTAAGTTTGGCAAAGGTTAGTTACGTTAAGTTACATGGCACGAATCGAAACATAACCATGGACAACTGGTTCACGTCTGTTCCCTTAGCTAACGAGCTGTTGATGGCACCTTATAATTTGACATTAGTGGGAACTCTAAGAAGTAATAAACGAGAAATTCCTGAAAAACTCAAAAATTCTAAGTCACGCGCAATTGGTACTTCGATGTTTTGTTACGATGGTGATAAGACATTAATTTCATACAAAGCCAAATCTAATAAAGTTGTTTTCATCTTGTCTACAATTCATGATCAACCTGACATCAATCAAGAAACAGGAAAACCAGAAATGATTCATTTCTACAACAGTACAAAGGGTGCAGTAGATACCGTGGACCAAATGTGCTCCAGCATTTCCACCAACAGAAAAACCCAAAGATGGCCTTTGTGCGTGTTTTATAACATGTTGAATCTATCGATTATCAATGCGTACGTTGTATACGTTTATAATAATGTTAGAAATAATAAAAAACCTATGTCTCGGCGTGACTTCGTTATAAAACTAGGAGACCAACTTATGGAGCCCTGGCTGCGGCAGCGGTTGCAGACGGTGACTTTGAGACGTGATATCAAGGTCATGATACAAGATATCTTAGGGGAGTCTTCTGATCTAGAAGCCCCTGTTCCTTCTGTGTCTAATGTGCGTAAAATCTGCTACCTATGTCCTTCCAAAGCCCGAAGAATGACAAAACACCGATGCATTAAATGCAAACAGGCTATTTGCGGGCCCCATAATATTGACATATGTAGTCGCTGTATTGAATAGTTT
The DNA here is from genome assembly GCF_024362695.1 of Pectinophora gossypiella. Classification (NCBI taxonomy): domain Eukaryota; kingdom Metazoa; phylum Arthropoda; class Insecta; order Lepidoptera; family Gelechiidae; genus Pectinophora; species Pectinophora gossypiella. Next base: position 7,937,751 of record NC_065405.1, read on the forward strand.
CACTAAGTAATTTTGTTCCTATTTAGTAGATAAGTAACACATAATTATTGTGATATTCAAAACTTAAGAGGTTTAATAAATAATAATAAAAAAAAAATGGTTTTTATTTCGTAGTCTGCTCGACGAATGTTTAGTTATTACGTAACCGTGAATATAGTTTAGTAGTCTAGGGTTAAATTAAAAAGTTGTTTTTATAATATTCCATGCGGACGAAGTCGCGTGAAGAACACAACTTGCTATAGACTTTCATAACTGGAAAATATGTCTGCTAAATAATTATTGTAATGTCTTAAACGATCTAGCTTCGGTGGTCTACCGATTAAAGCGTTGGGTTCACGTTCTGGGGTTCTGAGTTCGATTCCCGATGGGGAAATTGACGAAATCTCTTTATGAGACTGTCCTTTGTTTGGTAAGGATATTGCAGACTTGAATCTATTAGCTGTTAGCCGTAAAACAACCCTACATCAACCCAGAGTGTAGCAGCGTGGTGACGTATGTTCTATACCCCCTTCAGTTGAATGAAGTGAAAAGCCTGTTCCCAGCAGTGGGACGTATAATGCTGTTTATGTTTATTTTTGACGTTCTGGACAATTTTAACTTTTTGGTAACTTTCAAATGTTACTAATATTAAACTGATTGTTATTATTTATGACAGATCACCATAATTTATTGATAATTACTAAAACATCCTCGTAGTAAATTATTATCTCTATTATAATTCGTAGGATCCAGTACAAGCGCCATCTGTTAAAATCGATATAGTAACTTTGGAATCTCAATTGGTATGAAAAGTACACATTTTTACATTGTTTTAGGTTTACGCGGTTATTATCATAATTAAAACATATAATAACGGGTTCTTACCGCGTTTAAATCAGGGATAATCGCGGGGGGTGGGGGTTATTATGTGTTATAAGTACACATTTTTGTTATAGAAATTGGAACCTTCCTTATGATTTATAGTCACGAACATTACCATGTCATACTTTAGTACCATGACACATTAACATTAATTTATTTGACATTAAATGCAATAATGTACTCTGATCACATAGGTTAATACCTACATGATAATGCCCGTGAACGTACTTAATTTAATAAATAATAAAATAGGATTAATTTCATTATTAAAAGACTCGACGTGTGAAACTGATCGATAAAATTAAAAAGCTTTGTATTCCTAATATACACTAGCCTGCAAAAGTAACCTACTACACTTTTTTTCTAAACAGTAGTTACAGATTTAAAATAAAAACATTTCATAGATAATATTATCAGTTTTCTTTGTAACTGTGCATGTTCCCCGCATGCCATGCGCCGCATGCCACACAATGTGTGTAGAGCTTCATTTTCGTGGCGAGACAAGTGCTGCTGCACACGTGTTTCATCAACCATGGCGTGCGACGTACAGCGTGAGGGGCATATGCATCGCTATGTTTGTAATACCGTGGTTGGTTTAAAATCGAGTGAGTCCAGTCATCTCCACCCAAGTCTGTATTAGCGTGATAATATCTGCTACGCCGTAGCACTACGAACCGTAGCAGCTACGGTTTTAAACAAAGACGGGAAAACGCACACATTTTATATGATTTATTGCATTTGAGATGACAATCTCAATTTATTTATTTATTTTAATATATTTTTTATTTACTTTTTACTTTAGCCTAAAGACTTGAATACTATTATTTGATTGCATTTTAAGTTAAAATATTCAATTTAAGATATTTTGAATTCCAGTACAGTATTGTTGTAACGCTGAAAAAGGTACATACGAAATATGAATACATTATCAAAATGTAAAACCAAACGCACCCTTCGCCCTTAGTGACTCAGAATCAGAAATAAATTCTCCCAGCAGAACATGCCGGCTCGGCTATCATAACATTAATTTAGATAAAACACCCTTGTATAAAGAGTCAATAGATTTTTTAAGTTGCTCATTAACTTAAAAGCATCTTGAAAGCTTAACAAGAAGCTTCGTCAGTTTTATACAAAATGAGGACCAACATAATTTAATATTCTATTCATTTTCTGTATGAATTTCTGTATACAGACAAATTTTAAGAGCTTTGATAAAAAGGGCAGTATGCTGATTTATTACCTTATATGTCGAGGGATTAAACGAGGTGTACTTACTTTAAACGAAAATTGAATATCTGGATACGAAATGCAATGAAATTATTTTGTTAACTATCCACTTAATTACTTTAATTAATTTGAGAATATTATAAAGGAAAGCAAAATGTAATTGTATGTTCATATTTTGCAAAACCTGAATATGAGCTCACAATCAAAAGATAAATACAATTATACTTTATTACACCAAAACAATATTAAATATTTACAAAAGACTCTTAACTACGTACATGGCAAATGGTGACCTTATCACTTAAAGCGATTTCTTCCAGACAAAATTTAAAAATTGAAATTGAGAATTTGCCGGTACAAACTATAAGTACAACTTCCCAATAAATACATGCATAATAAAATATAAATACACAATATACGTTTATAAATATATACAAAAAATAAATATATACAGGATGTTAGTGACGTCGTAACGAAAACTTCGAGGGATGATTGAGACCATGATTCTGAAATGATATGAAGTGGAATTTTCCGTCGCAAAAGTATGAAACAGAAAATAATAAAAAGAAAAACAAAAATTTTCATGAATTTTCCGACGGAAAATTCCACTTGATATCAACTCAGAATCGTGGTCTGAATCATCCCCCTCAGTATTCGTTACGGTGTCACTAACACCCATACCTACTTGTATGTATGTACTTGTGCGGGGTGTAAGTGTCATCGTAACGAATACTGAGAGGGATGATTCATCTGATTATTCTGAGTTAATATCAAGTGGAATTTTCCATCGCAAAAGTATATAATTGAAAATATTTAAAAAAAAATATAAAAAAAAACATGAATTTTGCGACGGAAAATTCCACTTGATTTTAACTCAGAATCATGGTCTGAATCAACCCCCTCAGTATTCGTTACGATGTTACTAACACCCAGTATAATAGTACACTCAAAATCTTGTATTTTAAAAAACCTAATTCGTCAAGTATAAATTAAACAATTCAATAACTTGTAATTCTTAAAAACTAGATATTAATTACCTAATAATATGTATAAATTTATCGTTGATTAACGAATTTTGAATAAATTTGTTTTTTAACGATAAATCGTGTGTAGACGCCGACAAAACGTTGCGGATGTAATAAAAATCAATTACAAGGTAAGAGGCGATAAAAGTAATTTTATTCCAATGCTTATCTTAATAGTGTGAGAAGTTCACTTAAGTAGATTTGTAGGCACGAGTGAGGGCACGTTTCCTGAACAGTGAGTAATTTAAAGACGGCAACCGCTGATATCTGCGGGCGCATCCATTACCCTCCAACAACGGGGTAGAAGTGTGCCATAAATTATAAGGAGGAATACTTATTCGCTGATTTATATTGAGTTGTAAATTTCAGACGCCATACGTAGCAGTAGCCGCCTACTACAAACAGCGCAGGGCTTAATAGCCCACGTTCCCGATTTAAAACGTTTACAACAAAAAATAGATCTTAAACTCTTTAGCCGAGAATAGCTTAGTATTTGCTTTTTTCGGTTATACCTTACTGCTTTCTAAGTATCACATCAAATTCAAATTCAAAAATATCTTTATTCAGTAGGTAACATAGTTACACTTTGAATCGTCAATTTTACATAACGAACGTCTCATCCGCCTAAAACTACAACCTGTATAGCCGGGGAAAAGAAGCTGCAAGAAAAACCTCGGCACACGGCCCTAGACGTTCTTTAAAAAAAATAAAAATAAACATAAAATATTGGTATACAATTGAGTAACCCAGCTGCCTAACATCAGCTCTCAGACAGTCAATCCCACGCATTCACATCTTCCAAATAATCACTACAGTACATAACTGTAAAACATCTAAACAAAAAGTAAGTAGGTGTATATAAATACCTGCTTGATCAAAACAAAATAAAAGTAGGTTTCAGTTTCGTCACTCGATCTAAAATAAAGTTGGAGGCACTTTGGCAGCGTTTAAAACTTTAGCGGAAATATATTTGTGCACGCTCACTGAGTGTCCGTTGAAAATCAATAACGGCCAATATGTGCCTATCATTTTGACATCTAGAATTTCGTATGGGCTTATGGCAACAGCTATCCGTCGAAAATGGGGCTGGGTATAACGAGCACGAGTAACTTTTGCCGGATATTCCGGAAGTAACTTTTGCCTTCCCGAATATACCTAACATGACAGTTACAGCATGATCAAATGGAATTCAATTTGATAATTTTACGAATTTGACAGATATGTGAGTAATAAAGAACTATTTTCATGATATTCAAGTACCGCATTATCATATCAAGCAAGTGTACTTACTATATTTAACAATTTCAGTGGCATTGGATATTAAATTAATTATAACTATCAAAATAGTTATTTACAAATGAAACAAACAAGCTCTACGTCAAAAATAATAATTGTCGTCACTTACCTTACACAATTTTTTAAAGTGCGTCCTCCCAAATCCATAATTTGTAGTTATCTAGCAGGTAAATAAATGTTCATATTTTATGAGACGCTATCTGTCATATCAAACGCGTGCGGATTTGACAACACTCGCACGCGGCTGACAAGTTGAAAATATATTGGAGTCGTGGAGTCTATGACAATGGCTCCTGTAAAGTTTTTGTTGTCCGTTTATTTGTTTCGTTCGCGCGGCGATATACGCCGTGTTGTATGACAGGCCAGTTTTTGCGACATGCTACACCCGCTATTCATTAGCCTGGCTGTCCATGTCAGCATTAATTACAGAATGCCTCTGACCGAATAACATGGCGCAGGTCAACGCACATCCAGTGTTGTATTTACATAAAAAAACGCACCCTGCACTGGGTTTTGAGTTCCCATCAAACAAATGAAAGATCTATAAGGTCGCTCCTCTTCAATAAACTTCCCATAACAAACGTTCCACACAGCTTGTGCTGTGATTGCACGGATTTACACATTCGTTTTTAATTCAGTAATCAATTTCGCGCCTTTCACTCACAGACGGACACGGCGAACTAACTGAAAGCTTTTGTTTAAGTTTTTACATCCCGTCAAAACTCTGTGCTGTAGATGCAAATATGCACGTGTGCATTCTATTTGCTGAAGCTGAATGAACTAAACACTTATCCATGCGAGATCTAAAATACAAGCTTGAATATAAGGTATTTTTAGACTTAGATTTTTTCGCTCTTAGGTGGAACAGTAATCCAATTTCGTATAAGAAATATTTCTTTTTTTTTTCTCAAGAGTAAGGCATATCACAAGATCATTGTGAGATTGATTTAGGAAGTGTATTGAAATTGACACAATACTGTTCGACGTCAAATAAAGTTTTTTCTTTGTCTAGTTTTTTCTGAGAAATTATTACCCTGACCATCAAAATAATATACATACCTACTGACCGTGAATAAATACAGTGAAATGTAGAAAACTGCAAAGTAGAATAAATGCTGTGGAATACCTATTATTAGACGTGCTCTTGATAAAATCCCCACACCTACTCTAAACTAATCGCTTTAATGTGCGGTGAAATCAGGGATCGAACCACACACCACTGGCCTGATTACGCGAATTTATAATTGTTCCTCTTACAAATGAGTCCGAACTGCCGATTCGTGGATACCAAATGTTTTCGAGCGATGGTTGATCAATCATTAATTTGTGTATATTGTGTTAATTCAGACATTTGGCTGATTAAAGCGGATGCAACGTAAGCTTTGGCCGATTTACGCGTGTGTCATGAAGTGAGTCTAATTTGGATGTTACTGTTTTGATAATTTGATGTTATAACAAGAACTATGAGGCCCTGAAAATCGTATTTTTATCCATAGGACATAATTTTGAATTGGTCTGTCTTCTCGATACTTCTCCACTCATATGTAGGTACGTGATAGCAAATTATGATCCATACTCAACCTCAAATTCAGGGCAGAATTCAACCATTGAAAATAAAGGCTTTTGTGAAACTATGTAGTAATTTTACATTAATGTATGTTACGTCCACGCAGTCGCCATATAAGGTATCACAACCCTCAGCTAGTTTCATTAGCATACAGAAATTGTGTCCCGAGAATTCTCATAGGATAAATTGCGAAATAATTTGTAACTGCAATAGCTTTGTTTACAGAAACAAATATATGAATACATGTAATATTTCGTAAGTTTGAAACCATATAAATAGTAATGTACAGAGTATCTAGGTTGGTTGATCCACCATACAAAAGACCATAAAAATGAAAAATGTAGGTAGGTCAAAAACCTGCGTTGCTTACATTAGTTTTACCCAGAAAAACAAATCGCCTAACCTACCTTTACGTCTGTTTTACATGTAATATCAAGTTTATTCGTCTTATTAAGATCACTTTGATAGCGCTAAAGTTGTTCTACAAGAATTTCCTTTTCCCCATCACACACACATTTTAGCTCCTTTGTTCCACCAATGAAAAGCAGTCATGCGAAATGACCCTAAAAACTTAGTTACTTGCAAACTATTTACAGCGTTTGCAAATTGAAATAATTCACCACGTCTTGTCTAAAGGATCGTATACACTTTGCAAGGGATGGCACGTAGACTGTACAGCTAACTCAAACTCACTCCCTCGACTGCGGCCTTTGAACAAATCGTTTAAGAAATCATTAGATACATCCAAATACAAATACAAATTGATTTATTTGTGAAACACAGGTAGAGTAGGTTGTTATACATGGTGCGCCTGCTTTATTTAGGTCTTCAATGTAGGTTGTTTACCTTAGCTGACATTTGTGTAGAAATCTAATTTTATTTTCTAAGCAGTATAAACAATGCATATTTGAGCAGAAATCTACTATATGCGGGATTTTTGCCTCAGATAGCAATAACTACATGGAAGGACACAACCTTACTCAAATGTACTAATGCTAATAAGTAGGTCTTCTTCTTATCGTGTGGGTTGTGAGGTGAATTACCAACCTCATCAACCCTAGTGTCAGGGTTCTTATTGATCCGCTAAAGGCGCCAAGTTTTAATAGTATAGTTCTTATAGTTCCAGAAAAAAAAGCTGTGATATGCGGACGGACAGACAGACAGAAATAACGAATCTATAAGGATTCCGGTTTTTTGCCATTTGGCTACGGAACCATAAAAAGGAGGAGATCGTCAATTTGACTGTAGGTTTAAGAAAATGTCATAAAATAATGAAAAAAATATAACTGAAGTATTCATAAGTACTGTAGGTAAATGTGCAGTCCGCCTAAGTAAAGCGCAAGACGCGAGTTACGGGCGCGCAGTACGCGATAATGCCGTTCGACGCGCACGCAGCCGGAAACGGAACGTAATGTGCTCGCCCCGAGCCACGAACGTGACCCCACACCGCTAATATGTCTCAGAAGTGGGAGCAAACCTTTATATTGGGTGCCACTTTACTCCCTTCTCGTTCCTAAATATTTTTATAATAGAGTGGCGAGAAAACAGTTTGTTTAAATGAAATTGAATTGTTATTTTATAAGTCCTTACTACAAGAACCACGCGGTCATTTCCCATTAAGCGTACTCTACAACAATGATATACTTACTACGTAAGTACTGATGATGATGATCAATTTAAAAGCCACACTCTTGTCGGTGCAGCATTTTCCATGCTACTTTTTTAGGGAAAAATAGGGCAGTAGTTTCCCTCTTGCCTTCCGCCCAAGTACTATAAACAAATATTACACACATCTAATCCTTGTATTTTTAATAATTTATTATCCATTTCTGTGAACATGTTTTACTTATAACGTATCTTGCTAACGTTTTTTGCAACTAACCATAACGTTAATTAAGTGAAGTATGCCTGGAAGAGATTGTTGCACTTCAAACAACGTAGTATCGCTTCATATTCCAATACTCTTGTATGAAAAATGTAATACAAACCGGATCCAAAATCAAAGGAAAACACACACAGTATGAGCTTACAGCTTATAAAAAACATGTGATCCCATTAGCCAAACGCGAAAAGTAATGCACATACTGTTTCATAACAGGATGAGAGGCGAAAAGAAGGCACTGTGTTACAGAATATAATGTTATAGAGAGCTGTTCGAGATTAAAGACGACTGGAAGAGACTTCAGGAAAATGCGTATATTTTATATGAAGACAAAAAATGTACCTACTACAAATGGAATGGTTTACAAGAAAAAGTCAAAATAAACATCGAACTTTATTGATAAGAAGTCATATTTATATAAAGTCAGAATACCACAATGTTTATAGATTACGAGAAAATAATCTATGAATTCCGTGAGTGTATTTGTTTATTCTTTACTCACGTCAAACTTTTTGAGAGAAGTTGGATGGCCGGTAGTGTAAACTTTTTATCTCAGGATAATACTTACCTACCTATCTCACTCCCTTGGGAAACCAACGAAACAAAAAATTACAAGTAGCTAATAAACATTATGAAACGTAACCATAGATTACAGAAACAAGGGAGATATACCCTCAGCATTAAATTGCACGAATCCGCATGTCGCCTGTTGGGTGTTAACATCCGCCTGTATATGAAGCGACCGCACCAAGACATTTTTTGACTGGACCGCTACATCGATTTATCCGCCATTCACTGCATAACGCAAGCGCTATTTATAATTTCGCGATACGAAAGGTAATGGCAGATGTGGAAAATTTTATAATACGATCGTTGCTTCACATACTTAATATGATCGTTTTGTGCATATTTCGGTCCCGGTGCTCTCGCGGTATCTCTCTATAATAAGAACTGTGAACGTAACCGTCAGTAAATTGGCTAGTGAGATTGTTTTAGTGAACTGTGAACAGAGTTGGCGGAGGTGGGATAAGTTGAGATCCCATGGGTGAGACAGTTGCCGACTACTAACGGCTCAGTTGTGCCTTGATTTCCCAGTTAAACTCCTTACAGTGTAGTTACCGTCATCATTTACATTTTGTTATGTAATTTGTTCACGGAATGATCTTATTAATTACTTACAGAACTTTGCCATTTAACTCCTACCTGATTATAGTATAAGTACTCGTACTTACATTAAATGTAAATGTTATGTAGTTTAGACATGTAACAATGACAATCTCTACCAACTCGATATTATAATATATAAAATAAAATAATGCCTTGTATGTTGAGGTGAATACAAATTTCCCAACTTTTTAAATTCCTAGTTGAAACTCATTATAATGAAAGCCATATTGCGTTAAAGTTTGTGAAAACTCGTAGTTTTCTAAAGGCTAAACACAGTACTACAGTTATTCGTTTAATTTGTTTTTCGTCTATGTCCAGTAATCTTATCAAAAACATTTGTACGTGTCACTAAATAATATTGCAAAGTTTATTTAGCATAGCTAAGGCCACTTCCACGAGTTCGTATGTAAGGGCGAGTTCACACCCGGACACGGTGTTTGTGCCCGCCCCGAGCGATTCTTTGATATCAAATTCTTTCAGAACAGACCGCACGTAGCCCACACATTCCCTCATATTTCAGATAACGTTCGACTGTTACCAGAATGTGAATAAAATACGAACATTTCCCTCGTTTCGATTACATTAAAATATACTCTATCTACGGAAACGACAAGTAACAGAATTTATTTATCGGACTATATTTGCTCGTAATTGGCAATCGGAATAATTGACAACAAATGTTCGTATTTTAATTTAAAAGCTCTTTGAGGTTTCGTTTCCGGCGTGTAGGGTACCATTTTTTTAAGTTTCGTCATAGCAGCTGCCTGTTTTTCTGTAATTTAACTTCCTCTTTAAATAACTAAAAAGCGACGTTAGTGTTTGGGTTATTCGTATACATTTCTGTTTATGTATTTTTATATATTTTTTTTTTTGCAAATTAATCGATTATTTTACTATGATTTTTTTTTTCATAGAGCAACACGAGCCTCCGCGGACCAGAGAGAAGTAGCCATAGAGTTCAGTACAACATTTCCTGCCGCTTTTCGCGGGGCGGGAAGGTGTAACACGTCAATTCGTGGTTGTAGTAATTGTCGATAAAGTGGCTATCGATAAATTCAAAAATTCGTTTACGGAAGTTAGGTTTAAATTATGAAATTTTATTAATGAAACGAAATGTTACGTTAAAATATTCAGCAGAACTACGATATTTTGCATTAACTTTTAGCTACGACTTTATATTCAAAGTCTCCATGAGAAACTGCATCTTTCGACCCCAATGGAAGGAAGCAATTGTAATTATTAAGAAGGAAGCATACGTAATCCAGGTATGATAAAAGGCGCTTTCTAAAAAGACACACAAAAACAAGACATTTACATCACTTTAACTTTCAGAAAATAATTACAACTTAGCAAAATGGATGTTCGAAATGATCATTGCCTCATATATCGTTATCTATATACTTATCGGAAATAATTTATTTATTTTACTATTTAACTAAACAGGAAAATCTCGTCGCCAATGAAGATGAGAAGATTGCTTCGTGGGAAGCGCGGCGCCGGTAGATGGCAGCACCGAGTGGAGCGTTAAGGCAAGATGGCGACAGGCGCGCATGCGCGAGGCGGATCACCCCTCGCGCGCCTTCTACTCTTGGCCATCCTACATGTCAACTTCATTGGTAAGTTAATAATTTCCTGAAACTTCAAGTAGCATTTCAATTATTACCGAAATACATAATGAAGTATTTTTGACACGATTATAGTTAAGTATCTTTACCTAATGTTTCTTGATAAACAATCCAAAATGATCAGGGTATAGTTAATTAATTAATACTAATTAAGTAACATAATGTCGGTTACAAATAATTACAACATTGACATAGGTATATATTTTTCTCAAAAGATAATAGTACATACAAGCGAGCTATGTTGGTCATTACAGTGGAGAAAGCATTTCATTTCATTTCGTAATGGAGCCAAGAGTGTAATGAAATGACCAATGCTCACGTTTCGTACGACGTCTTTCGACATACATGTGTGGAAAATACCAATACAATTTCCAAAACACAACTGTAAATATTTGTCATATTTGTGAAAAATTACAACAACGGCGTGCGAATTTATTTTTCTTTTATCACTGCACTGATCACACTTTTAGCACTGAGCGCTAGTCAGTCAAATACCCTAAAATATACAAAATATATGAAACTGCATACAATTATGTATAAGAATGTGAATACAATACATGTTAATTTGTTAACAAAAATAAATATTTCCAAGAAAAGAAATGTTTATTAACAGCATTACAGTTCATTTATTCATAGAAATAATTGTCAATTTTCGTTACTTATTTTCTGAATGTGTATGAAATCTATGATGGGAATAAAAAAAATGAGATAAAAAGCACCAGTGCAGTAATCTAGCATTATCGCACTAGTGTTAATAAGGTGCTCTATGTTCCTAAAAGCGATGCAGTAAGAGTTACTTTATGTTCCTAAAAGCGATACAATAAGAGTTACTTTATGAGCAAGTGTGTTAAAAATTATAAACAGGTATCGCAACCAGTTCTAAACCAAGATAAATAAAGTTTCTTTTTCTGACCTATCTAAATGGTTTTCCGAGGAAGTGTAGGAGAGACGACGGAGATCTGTTTGTCTAGACTAGGCTTTGCCATTGCCTGGGATGTTTCCGCACATACAACATACTGTAGTAAATTTAGGACATTCTCTACTAGCCCACCCAGAGTTTTGCACTCGGTCTCATTTCACAAAGTGCAAGCTTTCACAACGTTTGCGTGAATTCCGGCTTCGTGGCGCCACACAGCTCAATGTTCTTTAAACACGGCTTTAGAGGGTTACCTTTACGTTAACGAAACGCCGACATTCATTGCCAAATATTTATATTAACTAAACATGTAAGCAAACATAAGTTAAATGAAGTCCTCCGTGATTTAGTAATTGAGCGTTGGGCTCACGATCCGGAGGCCCCGGATTCGAATCCCGGTGGGGATATAACACAAAAATCACTTTGTTATCCCTAGTTTGGTTAGGACATTACAGGCTGATTTTAATTTCATCACCTAATCACCTAGTACTAATATTAGAAGAAATTTGAACTTTTAATGGTAAAATGGTTTATTTTCGTAACCTGTAAAAGTTTCTTAAATATTTATTGTTACGCGACGAGAACTTTTTTTTTGTATACTGTAAGTATATTTTAATTATAATTTAACCAACTCTCTTAACTATATTTCATATATCCTAAATGTGAATTCCATAAAAATACATTTACGTATAGGTATTAATTGAAGAAATTATCTACCTTTTAGACAAATACTTTCCATTTAGATACTGCTTGTAAGCTACCTACCTTATAATTTTATACACGTCGAGTACAATAAGCGAGACTGTGTATAATGGATTTTTTGCACTCACTTTTAAGCAATTCATTCGGCGATGTTATAAAATATAAAAGCTGTGTGGAGTAGCATGGATAACCCTTTCAGGGCTCAAAGCGCGGGTTCGGAATCCTCATTGAAATACGGCCCACGGGTCAAAATGTCAGAATATTCGTAAAACACGCATGATGTCCCCTGTGTTGGAAAGATTTACTTTCAATGGCTAACCAGCATGTACAGGTAGGTACTGCTTTACTTAGCTATTAGTGGAATTAAAATTATTTTACAATTCAATATACACAATTACCTAAGTACTCAAATAATACGGAAAATCTTTTAATATGAGCTATAATTTTCAGGATACATATCTTAAAAGATTCTCGGATGTACGTACTTTGATGACAATAAAACACCGCTTTAATTTTTGAGAGGAGAAATTTATGGGTTCGAGAGCCGCGTTCATAAGCCCATGAACTCATAAAACTAGCTCAGCAAGCAAGGGCGGACGGAATTAATTTAATCTCGTTGTAAAATTTTCACTTGCCACCTTATCTCGCGTCGTATTGTCGTTTTATTGTGCCTACCCTGGAACCATTAGCGAAAATGTCACAGCGATGGCATTGTAGTCGCGCGCCCGCGGCCCGCCCGCACAATGATGCGGCCGTTCGACCCCGCTACCCTGCTTGTCTGCACCCGCCTTTACCTTTATGTTCTGATACAAATTTCAGTTTCTATTATAAATGAGGACGCGCACTCGTATTATTTCGGGAATATATTATGCGTCCACGATCTCCGGGCCTGGAAGTGGCTCTGGAATTCGACAGAATAAAACATGTAAGGATTCAGAGAAATGTATGAACGAGCAAATACCTTTACGATTGTGTATCGCGTACATTTCACCTCTGGAATTCTTAACATTGGAGTTAGCAAATCTCGCGCGTCCGTGCGAGATGATTCCCCTCACGTCGGCCGAGTGGCCGACAAAGGAAAGAGGCCTTGCATACCTTATTACCACCTTTTTGGCAAATCCCTACTTACGTGAAACACGACACGCTTGTGTAATTTACAATGAAAGGAATACGACTGGCTGCGTGTTATGATAATGTGAGAATTTATTAACTTAAGTGATAAAAAACATCATAGAATAACTAAAATATTGATGTAGAATATTAAAAAAGTAATAACAAGAATATCTCATTTTTTACGTGACTTATTGTAGATTTACCGCAGGTGACATTAACTACTTGGCCGGACAAATGGGGAGCGCCATTTTCGCACCATGCAACACCACTCATTGAAATTCACTTGGAAACCGCTTTGTAAACGTAATAAATAAAATACTAACAGTCAATTTATAACAAACACTCTTTATAAAAAAAAAGAAAATATATTAGCGCCCCCGGTCGGCGGGCCTAATTTTATGGGCTTTATATTTCTTGCATATTTTTCTACGCGGTAATGTCACTGCGGCTTGGCTTGCAATTAATCAGAAAGTCAATGAGCCGTTTTGTTTGGACACCGCTGATGAACAATCCTTCCCTTGTGACTCGCCGACGTATACTCAGAATATTTTGGGCCATTTAATGGTTAGGTGCTAGTAAATAGCCACGTTTTCCTCCGACAATTCACTGGACTTAGTTTTCTTCTTTTTCTACCTTCCTTTATCAATATATACGTAATGCAATCACCCTTTACACGAAAACAAACTTTTCTTACAAATATAATTCCGTCGTAATGTTGTTCAGAGGAGAATTGTTTTATGCTATCCAGGACAACTATTACTAGCAATATGTAGGACGATAAAAAATGTGTATGTTATCCATCAGGTTCCAAGCACTGAAAAGTAGATAAATGATTAATTACTCCACTCCACTCTCTTATGGTAGTAATGAAAATAGTCTTATAGTCTATAATGAAAAATATAAATAAACGTGAAAGCATTTAAGAAAAGCCGCAAGTCAAATTTAAAAAGTATAAAAATGGACTCTATCTAGTATCTACGTAATTTATAAATAGTCACATAGCGCATAGCCTATCAAACCACTGGACCTACCATATACCGGACCTCTCAAATCTTCAGATTAGGTAAGCGGACCCGGTGAAAAACGGAATAACGCTAGGGGGATGATGATAGCGCATAGCCGCGAATTACGTCTAGACTTCATTTTGGGAAAGGCCACCCGTTTATTTACGTTAGCGGTACACAAGGATTTCCTTTGATTCACTTTCGAGTGCTTCAAAACGGTCGTACCTAGTTGAAACCTAATTGTTTTGAAGGGTCGACGAACTCATAAAATCCTGCGCAATAAGGAAATGTTAAGAGATGAGGAACAATGCTTGTATTTATTGCTGTTATCTTATTTGCATGCAATTCTGGGATTGCTGTCCCTACCATACACCAACATTCATTGTGATAATAGTGCTGTTTAATACTCGTATTTGTTACTGTTTTTTGTATCAGGTATGGAATAGCACGATTAAATGTACGTGTGCCTACACTGAGGACTCACACAATTTTATACCTGTATGATTGTGGCTCTATTTCACACATTTTTACAGGTCCCTTAATGGTCCGTGGACATGTCCATTATTTGCTTAGACTTATGAAAAATAATCAATAAATCAATCAATAATACTTTATTGCACAACAACATATACAAAGGACATAAACATACGAATAAATAAAGCACAATAGGC
This sequence comes from Pectinophora gossypiella, assembly GCF_024362695.1. NCBI lineage: Eukaryota > Metazoa > Arthropoda > Insecta > Lepidoptera > Gelechiidae > Pectinophora > Pectinophora gossypiella. Next base: position 7,952,807 of record NC_065405.1, read on the forward strand.
GGTGTTAAATAATCTTTCATTAAAATATAAGAAACTTAAACAGCCTAAATATTCATCCCACGGCTCACAATGAACGTATATGCCAATATTTAGCCATCAGTTTATCTATTCATATCATAACAATAGCGTCTGTTGTATGTATGTAGAGGCTATTAAATAACAAATTGAATTTCTGATATTATCAAGTATAAAATAATTTCACAGCGCTGTAAGCGACACCGAAGCCATCAATGCCCCTCCCTACTCGTGTTTATAGAATATTCTCATAAACATGCAGATTGCGGATGGGACGCGTTTTTATGTAAAATTGGGGAAAGGGGAGTTATTTTATTTATTACCCTCTAGACTTCTGACGCGTCGTCGCAAGTGTGGGGGGATAAGAATGAGCAGCCAACATACGGACCCGGTGTTAGTAAATTTACAATGAAGAATGAATAGAATTCAGCACCCCGGAAACTGAACATCTTGAAAACTCTGATTTCACAACGCGCAAATTAATAATATAAAACAATGCGAATTATTACGAGACTTTTTTTACGATTCTTAATAAAAATAACATAAAACATGAAACAAATGGAGTAATAAATAAAATTTTCCTGTTCGTGATTCATCTCAAAAACAAAGGATATCGTCCCCTTCCAAAGTAAACCGAAAATAGCGACAGTCAACTAAACTAATTTACGACAAGATTACATTCCCCCACTGCATATTTCGCGAAGCACTAAAATTCAATTGGGTAGAACTGCAAGATTGTACATTTGCTTGAAAAATAATTACTTACCTTAAACAGCGAAGTTGCAAGTTCGAGTTGCTACTTTATCTAGTAAGAAAATGTGAAAGCTTTTAAAAATTTCCAAGCGCGATAACTTGTTTCATAACTAGTCGACGGGCAGGGCCTAGAAGTTACACAAATAATCTGGGAAATAGTTTTCCGCCTCGGCAGCTCATAACAACACGTTTCGCCTCACTTTGTACTGTTTAATGTTTTATTTTCCCCACGAACCCCAACGAGGATATTTAGAGTGCAAATGCAACCCTTTCTAATACTTGTTCAGTTTGCTCGTGAGCTTTCTTTATACAACGCGAGGATCAATTAGATGACCTGTCTTCTGTTAAATCTTAACATTCTAGAACTGTTACTAAATACTGAATGTACTAACTTACAATATAATACAAAAACTCTTTATTGGATGCAAAAGGAACACAAACTTATTAGTTTGTGTGTGTTAGTGTGTGTTTGCCTTTTGTACCACTTATTTGTTTATGTTATTACATAAAACCTTAGGCGACCTCATTGCTAAGGTAGCAATTTCTTCCAGGCAACTTTTAAGTATAGGATATAATTTTAGTAAAAGCTTACGGGTACAGACGGTGTGAAAATAAATAAATAAAATTATACACATCAATAAATATAATACGTTTATCACAACAGTTCTAAAAGTACAACGTCAGCGTCAGATTATTCCGTCAATTGAGAACACACCCGTGATAATCGAATTGCATATTTAATGTCACCGATGAATGTCTAAATCATTTACGATGTGTCCAATAAAATCAAAATTTATGGTTATTCCGTCGTCGAAAAACATAAAAAAGCGATTTGCTGTTATATGCAAGTTAACTTGCATATATCTTCTATCAGGTATATCTGAACTTTAAAACTACGTTCAAAGAGAAGCGATTTTATGTGTTAATAATATTTTATATTTAGATATGCCTATCTAAACTTAAAAGCAATAAGCTCTCAAAGGAATACCATTAACCCAACTTGTGAATCAGCCCCCACATAGATTAACGAGTCCATTCACCACGATAACAAGTCAAGACACAAATAATACTGTAATGTCACGGATTAGTCAAAGACAAAGCACATTATGTTGTGTACTGAAGACCAAGATATAAATACTTATTAGCTAGTGTTAGAAAAAAAATATTGGTCTAATCTCGACTACATACATCACTGAGTATGCTAATGAATGTCACAACACTGGCTTCCGTACTTTGACAGATCTAATTCGTGTCGCGTATTGAGGCTGCTGTATCTACGATTACATTGAAATTGTACTGAAGTAGTCGTTCTATTTAATACTAAACATCTTTTCTGCCTACCGCGATACTACTTTCTTTACCGGACGATGAAGGGTGACGTCACTGCGGACAAACCGAACGACTTAAATTTTCTTTTTCCACTTTTAGCCTTTTAACGCTAAGATGTTTCGCGTGTACGGAATGTAGCTAAAGCTTTATCCAAACTTCCCCAGTGACACGTTACGAATGAGCCAGGGTAATTAAAAACGTGACCGTCGTCACTCCTCTCCCCATAAGGGTTTTATCTACTTCCCAACACCCAGGCTTTGTTTATTATTAAAACCAAACTTCTGCATCATGTCCACTGTCCACTTTTATGCTTGAAGCCTTTAATTTGTCGTTATTGATAGTTACTTTGAAGACATTATTTTTGAAACAATGTATATAGTTTAGAGTATGAATTGGTTTATTACTGTGATAAGAGAATTTATTTTTATTGCCCATTGTTTATAGTTTAATATAGAGCAAGCGTTTCAGGTTGAAATGTCGACTCTTGTCGCCAGGTCTTATCGAGTCTTAGCTACAAAGGGCTTTAGCCATAAAAATAAAAATATTTTTATAGATCTGAGTTCAAACGTATTTTTTGTTCCAGCCGTTAGCATTCCGACATATTGTAGAAACCTGATCATGTCGCCTGTACCGTGATGGACGTCAAATGGACGTGTCATCACTCTCCACAGACGATCTTTCACCACTCTGTTCACCAATATCCGAAATGACATAAAATAAATAAATAAATATTATAACAACAAAAATAAAAGTAAATTTTATTTGCAATAAATATCTCAAGCCCGTGACACCATCAGTTTCAACTAAAATGAAACCAAATAAGTAAACGTGACTCGGCATGATTTGTGATATTTACTTATTTTTATATAAAATAAACATTTCAGTACATTTTAAAACGAATGAATCAGAATGAACTCCTCTGTATATTATTTATAATTATTTTGAAAGCTCTTCAACTGTAGGCGTACTTTATTTAATAATTCAGTTAAATTAATTTAAGCTTTTATGAGCAATTTAACTTATTAATGATAAATTAATTTAGCTGTACTCAATACAATATAAATAAACAAAATGACCAAAATAAAAAATGTCTGTCAACCCGCAAGCTCATTCCCGAGAAATGCATTTACAGAGGTATGTGACCTAACCTGTATGGGGCTGGTTTTCCCTTCGCGGGTTGGAAGGCCAGACAGGCAGTCGCTTCTGTAAAAAATCGGACCTGTCAAATCGTCATGTTAGGTAAGCAGACTCCGTCAAAAACGGGATAATGCTAGGGAGATGATGATGACTTAGTACCTGCTTCAACTGATGAATTCCATTAAGAAGATGATATAAAGTTAAAAACTCCAATAAATTTTTAAAAACAATCTTCAAAGATCCAAAGATTCTTTGCACACGAGATACTCCGTTAATCAAGTTTATTAACGTCACCTATCTTTCAAAATGAACAACGAAGTACTACTCGTAACTGAGCATTTGTTTAAAAGCTTTGTCTAAGTTGGCAGCTATTTCACGCATCAAACTTCCCTTTGACAAAATTTATTCATGACGTGATCCCTCGTAAATACATTTGGGAGTTTATTGTCGTAATGAATTTGATATGGCTTATGAAAACAACCTTATCTTGCCCGTTTGTAGCCGTTTTATAGTTATAAACGGGGATAGTTTACTTTTATTCTTAACTTCCACACTTATGAAAAACTGTTCGGAATATTTTTTTCTATAATACTTACTTAGATTTAAATCAACGACATTTGTACCCATAACTACAAACAAAATCTTAAATAAAGCTCTAGTAAAATGTTGCAGTATGGTTCATCAAATATCAAAAATTTCATTTTGAAGTTGAGCTAACTCTCAATTTGCTCAGAAGTACCTAAAATTCTCTCAAAATTGAAACTATAAATTGGCCGAAACGCGATATGCAATACTAAGCCTTTCCTGTGAGCACATATCATGGTAAAATGAAAATTCCGGGAACATTCGACACAAAGCTTTTACAATGAAGATATTTGGAATGTTGTGTATACTTACCTTAACATTCCGAAAAGAAACAGTTAGAATTCCACTCTTATCATCCCGGACAAGGCGTAAAATCTGAGTAAAGAATTATGGTCTATATTGATAAACGTAAAACCATTTGAAGGTGATGGATTGACCTGAAACCATACAGGTTATCATTTCTTAAAATGACAACAACCAGATCGTCTCCAAACAATTTCCTGATGTCTTGAGGAGATGTGGCTCTGGTCACCCCAAAGAAACGATGAACAAGCTTTAGTTTATGTATTTAATAATATACAAAATGTAGTTTTTATCATTAATAAGAGTATTTACCTCTGAACAAAACTTTCGTACCGGACAAATCTAATATTAATTTGGTGACGAACAAAATTGCAATTTTAGAATATTTCGTCAGTCGAGCCCCACAAATTGATAATAAAACCGTTTAAAAACTTTTAATATGTGGAAAGAAATTTATTCACGGAGAACATGTCCTATCAAAATATCTCGGGCCACACGTTATGTCGGCACATTCTTCTCCTAAATTGAAATTCTCGAACGCTCTGCCTTCGCAAGCGGGACGGGGTCAGGAGCCAAAAGACAAATAGAATGTTCGATTAATGCGATCAAATATTATATATTTTTCTAGTAGGGAAAATTGGTAGCTGCTTTATCTTGTTTTTCTACCAACTTATCCTGACTTTTGGATAGGTATTTGGAAATTTTGTTTAGTGACAATTTTATTTTTTATTTTCTTTTAATTTCAGCTTAACACCATCACTCTACGAATATTTAGTTACTAAAGTTTTCTCTATTACTTGCCTGGTTGAGTACTTTTCATTATTTATGAGACGCTCAGTCTCCGGTACCTTATCGCAAAGGTGGTGCACAATACGTAGAATATTAAAAGAGTTCGCACAGAGCAAGCGAGAAATAAAGTAAAAATCTATTCAATGGTAAAATCGATACGGTATCAAAATGCGCTGGTGGCGTTCAAAGGCCGTGTACGGGCGACCGCCTCAAAGGATGTCCGTGCACGCCGGCCGTTCCCACTCAGATCAATGTACGATGTAAGAGCTCGTATTTCTTCTTCCCATGAGCTCTTCCAGCGAAATAAAGAAAAACACACCCGTTATTATAATTGAACAAAGGCGGCAAGATACCTCGAGACTAGCAGAAACGTTCACAATTATAACATTTTATTTCCTACGGAACTCAGGGTTTTAGGTACTATATATTTTTGTTACTTTCTTTTATTGGAAAGCTTTTCGCCAATTCTATTGTAGTTATACTTTTTCAGTATTCTCTACAAGTAATAATAGAAGTACCTATAATGATCTTTAAAATAACCAATGAAATTTTCCCCTCTCTTGTACTTAACTAATTCATATTTTTAGTGCTTCAGTTATTCGACTAGATTCTCTTTAAAAGGCAGGGAATTTGTGCATAAAACAAACTTCCCATATCCAGTCAAGTCGTATAAAGTCGCCCTCAATCACAACTTCCTTCCGCCGCAGAATATACTACCAACATTTTTCATCCCGTACAGTTTTGAATAAAAATTAAGGCTTTACAGAAAGCAATAAATAAAACTATAGTTTCCGTATAATATTTCACGAACAAGTTAAAAATTAAGATGGTTCAGCCATTTGTTTTCAGTTCGCATTCATTTTTGCATTTCAACTAGCTTGCGTACTCGTATAATTAACAATGTTTTGTTTTATGAACTAAATGTGAAATGGAGGAGGAAACATGAGTGAACAAAGAAAACATTCGCAAATACGAAGATGAAGCAATTATTTAGCTTAGTCATGCATTGTATTTCCGCTCATTAGATGTATATTTATTTAATTTACAACGGCTGGGGGCCGACGATAAGCTGCGGGGCGTGCGCGGCGGCGGCGCCGCCGACTGAATAACAATGCAGACAGCCGGCTAAAATGCCACTTTTATACTACACAATTATTCATACCCAACTCGGTTTCAGAGGGTAACTCACAGTTCATGGCGGGGTTTGCAGCATTTTAAACACCCAAGTTTCTTCGCCTCGCCCGCGCCATGACGCCATCCTGACAAGTAATGGAATTACGTTTAAAGAACTCGCTTTAAAGAAGTAGCTCGTTGGCAACCCTAGCGGGAATATTACAGAAAAAGAGACAAGCTAGCATCAGCTCAGCTGCAAATTAAATTTACTCTCTATTTAGCATGCATTTTTCTGCAATTTAGCAGATAAAGGAAAAGTTTCTCCACAATAAAATTGAACGCTTGTTGAGGAAAAAGCGTATCAACAAAAACAAGCATTTTAACGCTAATGTTACCTGAGTTTCGCAAAACAAAGCCAAAGGTAGATAATCACGTACCGTAACAAATACGATTACTTAACTCGAAATAAAAGCGGTTTGTTAGTAAACAGAGTAAAGCTGGCCTAACAATATTTTTCAAACATTCTCTGTGGAGACGTCTTTGATGATTTATACACCGTTTATTCAAATAATATAAGGATGTTACTTTATATTTTCCACTTTTATGTGTGGTGCATTTTAAAGAAAATATTTGAATTTCACAGCTAGTATTATGTGCGTGGAGATTTGTGAATAGTATAGTTATAGATTTAGACATTTTGATAAAGAAGAAGAAGAAAAATTCGTTTGACGAAATACCTGCTTATTATAAATTATTAATTGTAATTTATAGCTCTATCCGTGGTTAGGAAAATAAACTAAGAGAAATATTACCGAATTTTTTTGGCTTTAAATCACTGGTTCGAAAACTGAATTTTTCCGCCCTTTGTCATTTTAAGTATACTACCTCGATGACATTACGGGCCCTACCTTACATTTCATTAATCTCCCAGACACTTAACCACTTTTAACATCCGAGCACTTTGTTAGGAACCGGCACTTTTGTAAGTTTTCCAACTTGGAATTGATGTAAACCCGTGTACAACATGTTGTACATATAAGTTGACCCAGGCGCAAAGTGCCCGATAACCGGGGAAACCGCGGCCTATCGCTTTTTGATAGCATCACTTTGCCCAACTTGCCATCTGGTGGCCATTAGGTCCGGGATATTGAAAAAGTGAGCCGCCAATCGGCTCCTATATGTGCTGCGATGTTATCTATACATTTGAATCTATCTATATTAAATTCTAACCTAAATACTATACTCTCTCTATTTAAGAGCTGCGCTCTTGTCGGTGGAGTAACCGCGTAATACTATACAGTTAATGTAAAATAGTCAATATTTAATATCTTATTATAAAATCCTAGGCTAGGTAAACTGAACCTTGAATACAAACGGGAATATTGTGGGAACTAATACAATTATTGTTTCCTACGTAGCTTAAAAGCTGGAAGTCTTTAAATGTATACATCTCGCAACTAGGCACAATTTTCCCATCGATACAATTATCTTAAAGATGAAAAGTATTTTCTAAGTATACACACTCACTGTTTTCATCTTCGAGACACCTTATCAAATTTATGATTCAATTAAATTAAGTACCTTACCTATTCAAGTAAAATTATCTTATTTATCATTGACCGTTTCTTTTCTTCTTGCTTACTTTGAATTTTGTTTGAAATGACTTCTTTGATTTAAGTCTGATGATAATATTTTCTAAATGTTTCTAAGAATTAGTGGTGTAAAGATGTCTAAATGAGTTGAGAAATAAGTACACTGATAGAAATGTACATATTTCTTACAAAGTTTTATAATAATTATACTTATAAAATTCATCGGCTTCGCAAATAAACCTATTCAAAATAGACCTATTTTAAATGACCTGTCATGAGATCGTAAAAGAAAGAAGAATCGTCTCCGTAGCGATTATCAAGTTTCCACAAAATTCGTTTACCTAACCTGAAGATACACACATACAACATACACACATATATAAACTCTCGCCTATTTCCCATCGGACTAAGCAGAGTCTATGGATTGCCATTTGCTCGCCTTACTTACACATGAGGACGTACATTGACCAAATTGGAGATGTCCTTAGAAAAGTTTTAGTACGATCTACTCTGAACCGGCCGGCGTGTATGAAACGATTGATGAATGTGGAGGAAGTCACATCAACAAAGATGAAACCACATTGAAATGTTATACTTGCTACAAATTGAAACACTTAAATACATTAAGCTCACGACTATATCTAGAAGGGTAGTCAGAAGTACATTCATCGCAAAATGAACTAAGTAACTACCCACACCTCACCGAGCTTTGTGTTAGACAACATGATATGTGGTGAGCCGTATTGCCGTCTATAAAGGTGGTCTATAACTGTGTTACTAAATTAATAAGAGGGTAGTTTCCAAGTAGTCAAACCAGATACTTTTTAATAAACGTCTTTTTTTGACGTGACTTATTGTAGATTTGCCGCAGATGGCATTAACTACTTGGCCGGACAAATGGGAAGCGCTGAAGGCTCTCACCCGGATTAATAAACGTCAAAACGCGAGATTACTAAAAAAATGTATGAAAATGCAACTTGTGACATCATAGAAAAACGTGACAAAATGTCGCACGTATTTATACATTTTTCTTTATTAAAATCATAAATAAGTGAAATGGAAAAAAAAAGTTTTTGTCACCTTTAGATCTGACTTTATTAAGTAATCAGAATTTGAAAATTGGTGCAAGTCCGGAAACACTCAAACACACAGAACACTTTTTTAAAGAAGAAGAAGAATAAAGGATAAAATAAATTTATTGCCAGTAACAATTTACATTTGCCATCTTTTTCTTTATTTCAATATACTTATGACAGATTATAAAACTGGAACCATATAATAAGGGCATTATTCTTCACAGAGGGCAATCCCTAAATTACCCGTGAAAGCCGCGATCCGCATGGCAAGTTGCTCTACGTGACCCCACCGTATTTGTCGATATCAAACAATTTGCCACGATTATTGTGTTACCGAGTTACCCGACAAACTAACGTGTTCCGATATTATTATTGGTATTTATTATGACGGGGTAACAACGGCTTATTAGCTTGTTAATATTGGGTCTGTAAGATAATAATTATCTTTTATGTATTGTTAGATAGAAATGAACCAATCGACCTAATATCGACTGATACATCACTATGCTAATGAACGTCACAACAATAGCTGACGTACTTTGAAAGGTCTATTTCTTACCGCGCATTGAAGCGATTGTCAAATGTTATCTTATTGAAATATATTCAATAATTGTACTTACTGAACAGGGGGGTTAAAATGGCCACATCGAAGCAATTCATCTAAGAGAGCAATATTGCTATTTGACATTTGTTTGCATTGCGCAAATATCAAATGGCAACATTGCTTTCTTAGATGAATTGCTTCGATGTGGCCATTTTAACCCCCCCTGGTCGTTCTGTTTAATATTAGTAGAATGGAAAACGATTATATGTTTTATACTAACTTGTTTATTTTCCAGGTTTATCTATTTTACAACGACTGTTAATGCAACCGGGACCAACGGCTTAACGTGCCTTCCGAAGCACGGAGGAGCTCGAGATGAAAACTTGTTTTTTTTTGTGGTCACCCATCCTATGACTGGCCTTCGCGAAAGTTGCTTAACTTCAACAATCGCAGACCGAGCGCGTTTACCGGTGCGCCACCGAGCTCTTATTTTACATCTTCGACTTAAAAACAACCAACCGCCATTTTTCTGTCATTCCGCAATCTACGTATATATAATGGAAATTTTTGATTATTTTATACTGTATAGTCACGAGTAATATCATGTACCCACTTTAGAACCCTGTCGCACTATCATAATATTTGACATTTAATGAGACTTACGGTTTAATTAACAAAAAAAAATAATGTGACATGGTGTCAAAGTGTATACATATTAGTACTCTTGACCATACATAGTATGTACCTCTTCGGGGATACAGGCGTAATTGTATGTTAGGTTGTAATAAAATGAAATAATGTTGTGTTACAAAATGGCTAGAGAAGACAGACGCCACCCAATCCTGTCTACGCTATCGAGGTAGACACAGGTTATCAGAACTGTTTCACTTGGCAGATATTTTATAATAATTCGTTTTACTCTACCGTGTCAATTCAATATTATCATCCATCACCATTCCTTTCAAATAAGTATATACTTACCGATATGGACCTGAGTAGGTCCCTGGATAATACAAATACATGTTTACATATAGGGTTCTAAAGTTCGTCCGCTAAGGACAAATAAAAAGAGCACAGTACCCAACAGAAATAAAAAAACGTTTCCGTGTTGCGGAAAATGGCGAAAACTTTTTTACAACTTTCTTAACACGGATATTAAGAAACATGGTGGCGTGTGACGCCTCAGCGATAGGTTAAGTTTTTTTATTAATTCTTTTATTTTATTCCGACCTTTACACGCGGGAAAGTAGAGTATGCGCCTGCTCACCGGGAGCTTATAGATCCATTGATTAGATAAGGATAGCTAAAGTCTATTTCACCTCTTTTTGACAACTGAACCCTTCACTAATACATACTTCACTTTATTGATATCACGTGGTTTCTAGGACCTCTGTCTGGTTAATGGCAATAGGCTCGCCCCTACCTCGCCTCCTATTACAACTGACGAGAAGTGGGTGTAATGCTATACACCTCTGCCTACCCGTTCGGGGATACAGGTGTGGTACTATGTTAGGTTATGTGTCTAATAGCCTTTCGACGACTTAATGGATGGGTGATTTTGCTATTAGATCCTTATCTTTTGCTATTAGTAAATAAACTTTTTTTAATAAAATAACAGTATTTATCAGGGTAGGAAAGAAAAATAGAAAAGTAGACATAGGAGGCTATGCGATAGAACTTGAAGGCAAAAAATAAGGATAGTAATTACATCAAATTCACGGTGGTCAAATCTTCCGCTGAGCGCCGGTTCAATCGCCAGTAGGTATCAGACTTGCGCCAATAATTTATTACTTTATCTTAAGTGCAATTTTCACTAACACCCTTTGTGTAGCCCAATTGGGGATATAGTCACAAATTAGGACGTAAATGTAGTCGTCAGATTATGTTAGATATATTATTATTATTATAAATATATCAGCGCCCCAGTTCGTACTCGTACTTCAGCTTGCGACGTTAAAAGGTGGCGAGAACACATAACTTAGTTTCATAAGAGTAAGGTAAGAATGCTAAAAGTTTTGAATTTGACTTGATTCTAGAGCGCAGGACGCGGCGCTCGGGGCGTCTGCGGCGCTCTGCGATGTCTGCCAACAATGTACTGCTCTGCCACAATATGAACTTGTTACATTTAATTTTCTCCCGTTGAAGAACCGCGGCGAAAGAGGCACGAATCTGTTCACATTTCAAAACTTACCAGACGACCGACCTCAGCAATTAAGTCGCTCGAAATATTTAATGAACAGTGCTAGTTCCGCGGCGGAAATGACACTTAATCGGCTTAACTTCGCCTCAAAACTTACCCCAAGCGATCCACCCCACCCCGCGCCCCGGATACCTACGCTGCATCAAAGAAGTTAGAGAATGTGCAATTATGAGATTGTTTTAATTTAGAAACAATGTTGGTAAAGAATTTCCTTACTCAGAACGAGCTCCCAGCAAACCGAAACCAAAATTCTTGGTTTCGTTCAACATTGTTTCCCGCTTATTGCCTGCAGCCAATTTTATGACTTCGTTTTGAATAGCCGTTCCTTTGGTTAGCGAATGATATTAAATTGTAATATACCACGTTTTATATATTTTTACAAATATTTACGTTGTTTCTAAAGGTTTGAGTATCCTTAAACCTATAGATACCCTAGCTAAATTGCACTTCGCGTATTGACAAACATATTAGAATTACTATACTTAGTGAGTTCTTGTTACTTTTAAATCAGTAAGTAAATAATAACAATATAACTTTCGTAATATTCGTATCTTTGGATAGGTACCTAAAACTTAGTTATTACATTATTGACATAGCTCACCCGTTCCACGATGATAAAATATCTTACAATTTAAACCCTCAACTGGCAGACTTAACCTCAACCTCTACAAATATATTCTCCGAATAATAATACCGTTCTAAATATTAGACTTAGTTGGAATCCGTGCTTAATCTTAGCAGCTCTTGAACACAGCCGGAGCTGCGGAGTGTATAACTGGTATAACATCTCGAAGAGTCCGAAATAAGTTTGGGCCAACATTTAACTAGTTGGAGCCAACGGATCCAGTGAGATTCTAGTGGCTGAGCTGCCGTAGGATTGAGGATCCTACAACTTGGCAGTAGCGATGGCAAAAATGTCGCCTTTGTTTCGATTATATCGTTTAAATTCTTTTTTTTTCTTAATTAAATAATCGTTATTTTTTATAAATTATTAAGTACATAATTTCTTCTTCCACAAAGTCTTCATTCAAGTAAGTGGGTACCAAATATTAACATCCTATAGATGTAATACATCGGGGCTGTGCGTGGAAAAAAGGCAGTAAGTACAAAAGACGATACATTTTTATCAATAAATTAAAGATTATATTTAAAACAGCTTTGTATGCTATCAGTACTTACTCATAAGTTTTAGAATAACCCCGAATGGGACAAACGACGGGTATAAGTGGTGAGGACTCTCCCACTCGACAATTACTGCAGATGGACCCAGTGACATTGTCTGGATTGCTTTATTATGTTTATGAGGGAGTAGTGTTACTTTACGATGTTGAATGCCAGGGTACTAGGTTGGTAGCTAGGGAAGACACCCGGGATGATAGGGACCTTTTTTTGGTTTGTTTCAGAGTCACTAATTGGGTCGTGTACTAGGTTCAAGATAGATTATGAAACTCTGATTACTAAAAAAATAAAAACTTTTTTATGAGTTTTAATCAAAAAAAACGTAATAATCATACCGACATTTTATCACGTTTATCTATAACGTGACAGTGGTGCTAATTCCTGTAAATACCATCTAATTTTATTTTAAGTTATATCTGTCATTTTCTTATCCGCCGAAAAGGAAAGGGACGGGTAATCGACAAGCATAAAATTTATGGAACACACGTCAATTTTAAGCACAAATCTAAACCAACCGTCTAAAAATTTTACGTCAGTCAATAACCCGACACATTAATTTACTCATTCTTCCTAAAATTAAGAGCTGTGAATCATCCGTCCCTTTCCTTTTCGACGGATACGAAAATGACGGATATAACCTAAAATAAAATTAGGCGGTGTCTGCAGGAATCGGGGCCATTGTGCTTATTTCATAAAAATTCCATAGTAATTTCGTGTTTTGACGTTTAGTAAAAAGTAACTGATTTTAGTTGCAAACTAGCCTATTGGCCAGACAAATGGCGAGTAGTCAAGTCTCTCACATCACTAATTTAAGAGTCACGCTCTTGTCGGTGTAACATTCTCCATTCTTGTCTACCAAAGACCAATTCCTTCACCTCTTTATAAGACATGACATTCGCCTTCTCTTTAATCTGTTCCATGTAAGCTCTTCTCGCTCTTCCCCTTCCTCTCTTCTTGAGAAAAGTCTCTCACCAGGTAGAAAATTAAGTCAACAACTGAGGGTGTCTAGATTAGCCAATTGTTCTTCTTTACACCCAGTCCAGGAGAGAAGTATTATTTATTTGCATATAATATTACAAAGCAAGTATAAACAAATATACAAATATATGTCTGTAAGGTGCCTTGTTCATTTGCAATTTGGTTCAGTGACTACGCGTGGCCTCTCGACAGAACGAGTGAGTTATGTTCCATTGTTGTCGTACTGCTAAAAGATGGCCAAATGTAACATCAGTTAATGGTAAGCCGTTTCTAAACCTAGAAATTAAAATTAGACTTATTATTTATTTATTTATTTATTAACACAAATTACATAGACATTACAGGCAGTCCCAATTCGACTATGTAATGTGTTGTTGAGGTGTTATACAATTATTAAATTTGATGATACCTCATCGATGTGACAAATTGTATCCTTGACAACTATTTATATTACTTTTTCTTTAAATTTATATTTAATTAATTTTACTTTCATTATTTTTGTTGGTAACTATTTTGATCGGGTCGATACGGTAGTTTATAACGTATAAATTGCGTGAGTCTTTAAAAGTGACTCAATTTTATTCTAGTTCTAGTTAACAATTGGCTGATGGTAACCTTATACTTTAACATTATCCACCTCAGGTATCAAACATTTTTTTTTTTTGGCTTTTTTTGGTGTGTCAAAGCCTTTCAAATGGGATATCCGAGACGGACAATTTTTAAATATAACAGTATCATAGCCATATAACCGTAAAAAGAGCCGTGGTAGCCCAGTTGGTAGAACGCTTGCCACTCACTTTGAGGTCGCAGGTTCGAATCCAGCACAGGTCTAAACCAATTATTGTCGAATTCGTTTTCGAATTTCGAAAAAACAGTGAAGGAAAACATCGTGAGGAAACCCACATTTCCGAGAAATGCATTTTCGGAGGTATGAGACCTAACCTGACTTGGGCCGGTTTTCCCTTCGCGGTTTGGAAGGTCAGACTGGCAGTCGCTTCTCTAAAAAAACCGCGCTGTCAAATCTTCAGGTTAGGTAAGCGGACCCTGTGAAATACGGGATAATGCTAAGGAGATGATCGCCATATAACCGTACCCGACTATGAGCTAATAAATGGTGGCTTCAAATTGTCTCATGACGATTTGTGTCTTTGTTCCACCCTGACAGAGATTATTTACCGGCGTGAGTTACTTACGTGTTAATATACATGTATAAAAGGAAGTATTATGGATCTGTGGGCTAATTTCGAGAAGCATTGCAGGTATGCATGCGATTATTTTGATTATTTTAGACGTTTATTTAAGATAAGATAAAAATGTATCCAGGCGAAGCCGTATCGAGAGTCTAGTAAACGTATAAAATAAAAATATAACTTAATGAGAACATTTTACTGGCTCTTATATGAACATTTCTCATTTCCAGAATAGTAAGGCAAAGAGGGACTGATCGCTGTGATTCTTCACTTCTCACACATTTCTTTTCCTCGTTGCAAAAGATTCCAGAAATAATTTCACATCCTACCTACATATTTAATTTTATACATTTTATTTAAATATTTACTTAGTATATAAGGCATTCTAAATAATACTCAAATTGTGTAATTTTAATTGTTACTAGCAAATTGACCTTTGGAATTGGCCTTTGTTATAAACAATAGAAAATGCTACACCGACAAGACGAGTGTGGCTCTTAAATTAGTGATGACTAGCGAATCGACCCGACTAATCCTAGGTACAATAATTTGAGCCTATCTCACTTGAAAAATGCAAAGAATAAAAACCGCATACAGTCTTTTTTTTTTTTTTAAATGTGTATGTAGATTCTTGCAAACATCATATAAATAGCCTATATATCTACGATCCACAACTGGGCACAAGCCTACCCTCACTCAACCGGATGGGGTATGGCTCATTCTTCACCGCGCTGATCCACTGCGGGTTAGTGGAGATCTTTTGTTGTTTTCCTACAAACTGGAAGGTAAAAAAAGTTGTTAGTCCACATCCTTTGCATTTATAAGTATCAGCACAGTATAGGATCGGCTTTTTTCCTTGCTATTGAATTCGATTGGCAGTCGTATCAGCCGCGCCATACAAATCCCCATCTATTTACTTTCCGGACCTGCTCGATTTGGACGTTTGCTATTCAAGCATTCAGCGCAGGACACGGAAATCATTTCACTCACTTCAAATACGAAACGATATTATGCAAAGAAAATATAGCTACTGTAAAAGTAAATATTGGTGCTTCAAAAAAAAGAGCAATGTACCTACTTACGTGCATGCGATTGCTTATTGGAGTGCGCAGAGAGTTTGAAAACAGATATCAGGAATATTGTTGATAGATTATCAGTCCACAGCTCGTAGCTCGTAGATGCTGAAAGCATTATACATATTGTAAAACTAACAAATATGTAATATAATATATGTATATGAAATATGTGTATGTGTGTATTATGTTAAACTTTTATGTTCATATCGTCGCTGATGTCGCTAACTGACGTATCTGAAATTATTGGCTTTGGATTTGCACCTTTGCTATTGCGAATAAGACAAAAATTGTTTTTGCAAAATATTGGCGATACGTCAGTTTGCAAAATCGACCACGATATAACACGCACGCATGTGCCCACCACGGCGTACGCCGCACGTTTTGCCATGTGTAATAGATAAGTACGTGCGTAGCACATGCGTCGCCACGTGTAAGAAGGTACACACTTTGCGAAGCGTGAAACTCATGGCGTGCACGTGGGACACTTTCTTCAAAATGTTTTAAAGGTGTGAAGTTCGAAAGATCAGACGACATTATCCGCAATTTATCAAATACTTATGATGGTAAAATTGATTAAGTTAATATCTTTCTGGAGTCAAGGGTATATCCAGTGTGATTGTATATAGGGAATTATAATACAGAACCATCGACATTTCAGTGTTCCTAATATAGAACGAGGTCGTTTTATGAAGTCGTGCCATTTTATCCCGGCGACATTTGCACTGGTCACGATTGACCCATTCAGAGGTGCCACACATGCCTTGTATTTCTACAAATAGATAACAAAAACTTTAACAGTTTTGTATTCATAGTATAATGTAAAAACTTTTGAGTCTTTGTCTTTAGTTTGCACGTTTTATCAGTAACAAAGCGTAAGATAAGAATATTCTACCACTAATATGGTTATATTTTGAACCCATACAGACTTACAAAATATACTCCACACAATAATACCTAAAATAATAGCTACGTGTTACACGGCGTAGCACTCAGCTACGGCGTAACGTCACGTAGACGGCAAAATGCACCTCAAAAAGTACATTAAAAATCGAATGTCAGTCTGCTGATAACATTTATCAAGCCATTAATCACGGCGATGCATCAAGCCGTCACGCGTGAATGCAGATGCAGCCCGGCCTGCAAATAATTCAGTAGTGTCCCGATCGCCATTCTCCGGGCAAACAGATAGTCCTCACATCCGACACATGTTTCCGTGGACGACACAAGGAACTGGTCACGTAGAATATTGACGCCTCGAGCTATTCGCCTCGAAGGGGACAATACCTACATTTTCCGCCGGGAGGGACTACGTTGGTATTAAAATATATTTTATTTTTGCTATCTCCCAGTCTCTTGAGTCTCAAATACTCGTAGTCTTTGATACATAAACTGTTTGAAGCGGCCTTTGTACAACGTATCATGCACTAACTTAGACAGATTTAGCGTTGCAAATGTTTAAGATTTCTTATTTGTTTAAGTATTTCTTTATTGGAATATTAACAGTCAAATACAAGCAAACTAAACTATGCTAATAATAAACCTATATAACTCCGTTTCAAACCATATGTGTTCAGATATTTGATTTTTATTCCATCAGGTCAAAACGGCGGCTCCAATTTCAATTAAACCTGCGAACGAAAATGAATAATTCTCTCAGTCTAACGATGAATATTTGCCGAAATTCGAGTAAAACCACCGGCGAATGGCAGTAACCATTGAAAACTGAGTAAACGATATCATTTTATCGGTGTCATCGGTAAGATAAGCGGAGAACCTTGCACCCAAATATTTTGCGAGTCGTCGATAGAGCTCCCGCCGTTTATGCAAATCGGAGTCGCAGACGGAGGCGAAAATCACTTACAGCTCCAATAAACCCGCCGATACGGTGCTCGATACCGGCCCTTGTCGCTACCAACTTTAAATTAAATAAAAAGAGCGCTTCAGGAACTGATAATTTCGTGTTTTGCTAACATTTTGTACGCTCGGGTAGTTTTTCATGGATTAAGCACAACCGACAGCGTTGGCGAACTTTAAAACATATAATTCTTCTTTCTTCTCGTGTGGGTTGTGAGGTGGATTACTAACCTCATCAACTCTGGTGTCAGGCTCATGTAACGACTGCATACTTAAATCAATAAGTTGTAACCGGAGCCAACAGTTTAACGTGCTGTGAAGCACGGATCATCTTACTGTCGGACAATCAGGTGATCAGCCTGTAATGTCCTAACCAAACTCCCTAGTTTACCACTACCTACTACCTAGTTTACTAGTTTTGTGATCCCTATCACATAGTGATTTCTGTGATATGTCTCCACCGGGATTACAACCCGGGGCCTCCGGATAGTGAGCCTAACGATCGACAACTGGACCATAGATGCCGTTAAAACATAGAATACCCAACAAATATAGATTAGCGAAGAACGCAGATGCTTAATAAAGTTGTTTGTTGTTGTTCTTATGCAGGTATTTTAGAATCATAATAATCCCCAAGGGTTATTATTATTTAAGACGTTTTCCGACATTGTTCTTGGAAAACTATTCTGGGAGCCGGATTCTGACCATAGTACTATTCATGTTTATAGTTTAGTTTTGCACTGCTCTCTCTCCTTATTCACTTTTGAAAGCCAAACTGATTAACTTCGTCACTAGATGAGCATACTAAAGTACGTTACTTTACTTAATTTCTTTACAATGCAGAGTAAATTAGTGTAGTCGATGGAGGGTTCCACTTCTAACTAGCCAGGGACAGGTCCGATTTTGATGATTTTTTCTTTTGATCTAATGGAAATGAAAAAAGCAAATTCAAATCCAAATCAGTTAACACATACTTATGTAAGTATATTATAAATTCAAAAGTAACCCTGTTTGCCACCTTATCATGCTTATACCGCTTAACCTACTTAAATGAATGGAATAGCAATAGTTTGTGATCCAGAAAAGAACGTTCGCGACAGATAACCGAAGTCCACGCAAACGCAGTCGCGGACGGAAAGTTAACTTACCATAAAAGACATATTTTCCAAAAGCAACGTGCATGCAGTGGCGCACGCACGCTAGGAAGCACAACATTATTTTGAGGTCACAAAAAAGCAACTTCATTCACATTCTGAAACAAATATAATTATAATAAAACCATACG